>NC_134490.1:104048220-104348220 GCF_040206685.1 Ascaphus truei
GTGTGGGGGGTTGAGATCGTGTGTGACATGGCGAGGGAGGGTGAGAGTGTGACATGGGGGGTGAGAGTGTGACATGGGGGTGAGAGTGTGACATGGGGGGCTGAGAGTGTGACATGGGGGGTGAGAGTATGACATGGGGGGGAAAGAGTGTGACATGGGGTGTTGAGAATGTGACATGGGGGGGTGAGAGTGTGACATGGGGAGGGGTTGTGTGTGACAGTGTGATATGGGGAGGGGGGTGAGATGAGAGTGAGTGTGAGAGTGTGACATGGGGAGGGGGGTAAGAGTGTGGAGGGGTGAGAGTGTGACATGGGGAGGGGGGTGAGAATGTGACATGGGGGGGGTGAGTGTGGGGAGGTGAGAGTGTGATATGGGGTGGGGGGTGAGAGTGTGACAGTTTGACATGGGGGGGTGACAGTGCGACAGTGTGACATGGGGAGGGGGGGTGAAAGTGACATGAGGATGAGAGAGACACTGGCAGGAGGGAGAGAGAAACACTGGTGGGAGGGAGAGAGAGACTGGCGGGAGGGAGAGACACACAATGGCCAGAGGGAGAGAAACACTGGGGGGTGGGAGAGAGTGAGAGAGACACTGAGGGGAGGGAGGAACACTGGTGGGAGGAAGAGACACAATGGCTGGAGGGAGAGTGAGAGACACTGGGGGGAAGGAGAGAGACACCAGGGGGAGGGATAAAGAGAGAGAGAGACACACTGGGAGGAGGGAAAGAGAGAGTGGGAGGAGGGAAAGAGAAAGTGGGGGAGTGGGAGACTGAGGGGAGGGATAGAGAGACACTCGAGGAGGAGTGAGAAATACTGGGAGAGGAAGAGACTGGGAGAGGAGTGTGAGACTGTGGAAGAGGGGAGAGAGGTCCTGATGTGGTGGGAAGAGAGAGATTAATAATACAGCATAAATGGGTACGCTATTAGACAAATGTCATAATATTTCTTTTTAAGTGATGTAATTTGTTATAAATACTTTTTTTGTAGACGCGTGGTGGGGGCGTTACAAAGCTGGTTCGCCCTCATTGGCGAAACCAACTAAGTGCACTGACGTCATGGGATTTTGATTACATCAGGCAGGGGGGCCCGA
This sequence comes from Ascaphus truei, assembly GCF_040206685.1. NCBI lineage: Eukaryota > Metazoa > Chordata > Amphibia > Anura > Ascaphidae > Ascaphus > Ascaphus truei. The sequence goes on from NC_134490.1 coordinate 104,049,310, forward strand.
GAAATTTCATGGATGAAAAGGGGGGCTCGGCATAAAAAGTTTGCTCACCCCTATTTTAGAGTGTCAGCTCTTGAACCTGTCTGTCTTACATGAAATGCATATGATTGTATGACAATAAAGAATTTATGTGTATTTTACCTTTCCATGAGTGCTACCTAGTGGAGATTCAGAGGCTATGAGTTTCAAGGGGGGGGGGGGTTGCGGTAAAAGTGTTGTCAGATTGTGTTTAGATAGCCGAGGTCCAGAGTTGCTGGCCACCCCAAAAATGTATCTGGGAATCAGGTCAGATTCCTGGGGACATATAGACACATCACCCCAGTCAAAACCCTCCCTTGAAAACAGTTAAGTGACTCAACGCCAAGTTTCCCTGCTTCAGCACAGAACAGAGTGGTAAAAGGGGGCATAGGGATTTGTGTATCCCGAGTACAGTCAAGGGTCCCTAAATTAGTGAGTGCCCCCAGTATATGCCCTGGTACCCCAGACCTGGTATAGAGGTTCTGGAGGTTACTCCAACTGGATATGAGGTTGCGAGAGGTTTTATGAAACCTAAGTCCCATTCTCAGTAAGGGAAAGAGATAAAGCCCTGAGAACGTGCCTAAGCGTTTTTTTCGTTCTAACTAAATTTAGGTTTTCTTAATGGAAGGAGCTAGAGCTCTGAGAATGAAGCTATGCATCTTTTCATTCTACTGTGGGACTTCAATTAAAAATGAGAAAATAATTTTGTTTCATAAATGTTCAATAGCCAATGTAGCTATGAGGTTTTTAAAGTCTAAGTCAGGTTTACAGTGTGTGAAGGATATGGCTAGTGGGAATAAAAGTATATAGTCCCATTCTACCACTCATCACCAAAAGACTTAGACAAGGTAAAAGTGAAAAGTATATTTTATTAAATCAGTTATGTTTATAATGTATAATACTTATGCACTGTATATAAGCTGGGGACTTCCAAGCACGGGAAGATGAGAGACCACATGGCTACCAAGTTGGTGCCAGTAAGTCTGCTCAGGGATCTGGACATGGAAACCACAGATACTGCCAGATGTGTTAAAGCCATTTGGGCAGGATGGCTAGGTGGAGTACCCACATCCTGGAATCAATGCATGCCGTTCCAGCTAGCATTTGCCTTCCCAGACCTGGAGGCACCTAACCCCGTGGGTGACTTCTGAATAACATGTGGCAAAAGTAGCAAACTCGTGCATGTCCTTGTTGGATTCACAAGAACCGCTTGCCCGGCTTCAGAAGACTTGCAGCCCTCTGATTTGCTGGTTGTAATGTTCCCAGGCTCGGATTAGCTGTAGTATTTCATAAATGAATCTGAAATACTATAAGAAAGCCAGCAGCCAATCCGGTCCTCAGATTCTAAGCACCAAAACAGCAGCGGCAAATTCGAAACCACCAAAAGATGCTCTGTGAGAAATAGCAGCGAGCGGGCTTCAGAAATTTCAGGTCGATAAATTTTCTAAGTCCCAACTATCGGTGCCAAGTTCTCAGAAAAGAGAATGTAGCGGTCGCGGATGGAACTACACGCCGAAAAGAGTACCAGGGCATTTGGTATTATCGCCCAGTCAAGGGATTTTGGCATCCCTAGAGAAGATACAGAGGTGGCGTCTGGAACTATCTGCCAATTCGAGTTCCAGGACTTTTGGGGCTAAGCCCTGGTCAACCTAACGACTTTGTTTTATGGACTATTTCAACTAGGAAAAGTTCGTTTTGTAGCCCAGACCCCCAGTAAGTGTGTTTTCTACTGTATTTTGTAATCCACTGTGTGTATGTCTGTTTCAATTAAATAAATGACAATTTGTTTTACTTCTTGGTTTTGCTCAGTGATATGATCCACTGTGTTATATTAGTAATTACCGCACCACCTTATATATATGGAATGATTTGTAGTGAGGCTAAGATTATTATAATACAGCTATTAAGCCGATTGATTTCACTACTAACTTTCCACCTGATACACCTCTCCTCAGGGGATCATTTTTATTCCTTTTTTAACTCACCTGTACATACTTACACTTGCTACGGCGTGACTATTTGTCAACATTAAAGATTTGTTATTTTCTGTTTTTATACAGACTGTCTGTCTGTTATTGTTGATATACCCTCATTGGGGTAGTGGGAATTTTGGTTGAAATTAATGGATATGTATCCTTGTTAATTATACTTGTGCATCATGATTGCATGCCAACAAGGCAGATTTAAACATTTTTTTAGACAAAAACATTGCACATACTTCACTTTTAGACTATCTAGTCTTTAAAAAAACAAGGATATTGTTTTGGAAAGAGCAGACAAAGGGGGTGCTTTAGTATTTTAGGATTACAATCGGTAAAAGGAAGAGGCCATGAGACAGTTAAATAACGCAAAGTGCTATACTAAACTTTACAGTGACCCCACACTCTCTTACCAGCAGGAAATCAGAGGTGTAATCACTCTAGGGCTGAATAACCAATGGTTAACAGAGAAGGAAGCTGAATTCCTGGTAATGGAAAACACTCGCCGTCCGGTATTTGGATCACTACCGAAAATCCATAAAAGTTTACACAATCCTCCACGAAGACTGATAATCTCTGTCACTGATTCCCTTAACCAACCTCTGGCAGTATTCATTGACCAATTTCTACAACCTAGTCACGAAAACACGATCATACACCCGCAGCATCTTTAATTTTCTGACAAAGTTGAAATGTCTCTCTATTGCAGGAAAGGAGGTTTTACTAGTTACAATTGATGTCACGAACCTTTACACAATCATTCCACATGTGGAATGGCGTCATTAGACAATTTATGATAGACACATACAAACAGAACCCACCAATAGACTACATCATATATCAATACATCATTATACATCATTTTTGATAAGTCGATTTGAAAACAAACTGATTAGTTCCGATGTACTGCCTTCCCACATGAAAAATACATCATCATGTGTTTTTTCCTGTGGTAAATCACATGGGCCAGGAAGCGAAGGAGACAAAAGGAAGGAAAGGGAGATGCCGATGGCCCCACGAAAACAGCACCACCGGCAAAACCGGAACCCTGAGCGACAAATAACTCAAGACCTGGTAAGTATAACAAAGTGTCAACTCCCAACCTGATAAATTGCAGCAAGTCTTAAGCATAGAGGTCAATAGTACATTACAGCTGATGGAGTACTCACAGATCCATCACTGCAGGCAGAGCTGCCAACAGGGGGGGGGGACAGCCGGGACAAGTGTGCCAGGCCTGGTGGATGTGGGGGGGCTCAGCGGCGGACAAAGCATTTGCCGCTGGGCCCCGGCTCTCCCCAACTGCAGGCCTCACTCCACACTGACTGTCCCACGCTGGGCCCTCTGATGTCGGTGCGCGCCAGGCCTCCCTCTCATGCCATTTTTTTAGATATATATGTATTGGGATTTTTTTTTATATGTATTTGGGTGGTTTTTATATGTATTTGGGTAGTTTTTATATGTATTGGGGGTTTTGAATACGAATTGTTTTTTTTATATATATTGGGGGGTTTATATGTATTCGTTTTTTAAAAATATGTATGGCGGGTTATATGTATTGGGGAGGTGGGGTTTTTGTATATATTCGGGAACTTTGTATATATTTGGGCGGGTGGGGGGTTTGTATATATTTGGGGGTTGGGGATTTTTTTTGTATGTTTTTGGCGTGGAAAGTTTTTGTATTGGGGGTGGATTTTTTTGGTATATATTTTGTGAGGGGGAGGAAATGAGTGGGAGGAGGGCGATTGAGTAGGGTAATTGACTGAGGGGGGGGGGGGGGGGGGTGAGAGGAGAAAGGTGGTGAGTGAGGAAAAGAGGGAGTGAGACACGGGAGAGAAATACATGTGAGGCGGGGGCAAGGATTGAGTGAGAGTGAGGTAATTGATGGAGGGGGAGAGTGAGAGGTGAGACAGAGGGGAGGAATACATGGGAAGAGGGAGGGAAATAGAGGGAGCTTGCGAGGTGTGAAATGTGGGGGGGGGGCTCGCAACTCCACCGAGGGGGTGGGCCGGGTCATAACTCTAGTCCAGGGCCCCCGGGAAATCCATCTCTTCATCCTGGCATGCGTCCTTAGCAAGATAAGTAGCAAAAGAGAGCACCGCAACAATGAGAACTGGAGGCTAAATATTGTATATCAAAAATAGCAAAAAATTATGATGCATCAAGACTAAAAGAGAATAAAAAACAGAACCTCTGATGCATTTCCCGCTGAAGCTGGTACTTTAACAGCTATGGCGGGTAACGCATCACAGGTCCCGTTTTTTACTCCCTTTTAGGCTTGATGCCTCAAACTTTTTGCTATCTTCAATATATTTTGACTCCATTTCTCCTCATTGTTGCGGTGCTCTCTTCTCCCTTTTTGCTTGCTATTTTTTTTTATATATTTAGATCATTTACAAACTTAAGCACGTTTTATCAAGACATGGAGTGTTACTCAGATTACATTTCTGGATGCACTTCTTAGTATACATGGAGGTGAGTTGCACAGTGACTAGTATAGAAAACCTACTGATAGGAATTCGACTTTACATGTGTAACAGTGTTTCCCCCACCCTCTGGGAGATTCTGCCATTACTGGTCGTGTGGTGCATGATACCTGCTGGTAACAGGGGGGCTGAGTCGTCCGCCAATGGTTGTGGGAACACAAGACTAGGCTTCTGGGGTTCATACCCTACATATCTCTTTAGCAGTGCAGCGCCTCCATCTGCCATAGGCTACAGGGAACTGAAGATGATCTAACACGGTAGAACCGATGACCTCTCCCCCCCGTAAGATCACACACCAGGCCGGAGGTATAATAACAGGAACAGTTTATTGTCTGTAGGCCAACAGCAGAACACAGCAATCTTCTGCCCAATGCAGTCCCACTCTCAGCTACCCACTGAAGGATGGTCCCTGGACCTTCACTACAGGCCAAGGGCACCCACAGCAGTCCCAGCTCTTCCCTGCTCCTCTAGCAGAGGCAGAGGTATGGTCCACACTCACTCTCCCCCGGAGGGAAGAGGACCAGATAAGGCCCAATAGTCCGGCTGTTGGCTGTGTGACCTGCCTCCCTCAAAGGGGTAGAGGCACTGTTAAATTTGAAGCGGCACCACCCTTAAGTACAGCCAGGAAGGGGGCATCAGGTCTGTCCCATGATTGGACATGCTCAGGCCTGATGTCACCGCCTCGCCCTGTCACTCAAGTGCAGCACCAGTGAGTGTGGAAAACTCATATTGACTACTACTGGCAGCCTGATTCTACCAGGGCTTACTGACAGAAGTAGGGCAGGTTAGTAGCCATAGGTGGCATGGCTACATAAACGTCAAATGTTTACCCAGATACACGTAAAAAAGTTAAAATTTTCATAGGAAGTCAGAGCAACTTGCATTGTTGACAGACCAGATAATCTCTAGAATACATAAGGAGTGGTTCAAAGCACAACGGTCACAAGGACTCTGATATATCCACAGCTTTCTCAAAAGAAATACAGGTAAAAACAAAACAAACAGACCGTATTATCTTTGTGACCAAATATTCTCCAGTCAGCAAGTTTGTTAAAAAGACTATTGTGGAACACTGGAATCTGCTTAGGCAGGATGAAGTCTTAGGTACTGTATACTATGCTCAGATCCACCCACAATAGCATATAAAAGAGGCCACAATATTGCAGACATATTAATTCAAACAGATAACAAAGAACAGTTCAGAGTACCACATTTTTTTTTTTTTTTTTTTTAAATATTTTTCCTTTATTGGTGTCTTTTGATGCACTGACAGGTATAACAATCACAACATGGCAGAACAGTTTGTCAAAGAAACAAATTACCGGCACATAACAGGGAGGCATTTGGAGACACACAATAAACCTATTTTCCATTTACAGTGGTGAAGAGAGAGGGGATGACGAGGGGCGGGTAGATAGTTGGGAACGACATGGGGAAAAAAGCAGGGGGGAGGGGTGAGGGGAGGGGGGATTGTGGCGGGGGGGCGCATCGGCCCTCGGTAGTAAGGGTTCTAGGGTTGCAGTAGGGCTTGCACCAGTGTCGGGGCTACCGACCCCGGCCAAGGCTCCCAGGTTCTATAAAATTGAGGCATTCTTTGCCTCTGAGTACCACATTTTTTAAGCACAGTAAAATCAGGATGCTACAGATGCCTGTTCACTCTGCAATAGTATTATGATAGAAGATTTCTTCACACATTCGACCATAAATTCATGCAATACATGTACAGTACTTCCATCCTTGTCATTTATTTACTTAAATGTCCTTGTGAATTGTCATACTATGTGTTGGCCACTACTTAGACCTGGTTTTCACTAAGAACTTCTCTCTCTCCGATTTCTCCATTTCCCCTTTTCCTCTCTCTGACCATCATCTCATCTCATTCTCTCTATCTCGCTTCTCCCCTTCTCCACCTCCATCTACACCCCGGTTCTGCAGAAACCTGCGCTCTATTCACTTAGCTGACTTTGAGTCCACTTTACGCTCCTCCCTCTCCTCTCTCAGCTCTGCTACAGACCCCGACAACCTGGTCAGGAACTACAACTCTGTCTTGTCCTCCTCTCTTGATCTACATGCCCCACTTTCTCTCTGCCGCACTCGCCCTTCTAACCCTAGACCCTGGCTAAATTCCCACACACGCATGCTGCGTTCCTCCACTCATTCCTCTGAACGCCTCTGGAGGAAGTCTCACACTCTCGCAGACTTCCTTCACTACAAATTTATGCTATCCTGTTTCAACTCTGCCCTCTCGCAAGCTAAACAAGCCTACTTTTGTGCACTAATCAACATGCACAAGTCAAACCCACGCCGACTGTTCTCTGTCTTTGATACTCTACTCAAATCACCCTCAGCTGCCTCTCCTTCCTCCATCTCCGCTCAGGACTATGCTGACTATTTTAAGGAAAAGGTGGAATCCATACGTCAGAACATCCCCTCTGTTTCTTCTTCCCACCCTACACCTCTTCCTAACTCTCCTCCTGCCTTCCTTGACTCTTTTTCCACTGTCTCAGAGGAGGATGTGTCGATGTTGATCGCCACTTCTCCCTCTACCACTTGCCCTCTTGACCCCATTCCCTCCCATCTCCTAAAACCTCTTGCTCCTACTATAATCCCTACGCTCACACATATTTTTAACTCCTCCCTCTGCTCTGGAACCTTTCCATACTCCTTCAAACATGCAACAGTCATACCATTACTCAAAAACAGCAAGCTTGACCCTACCTGTCTTTCTAACTATCGACCTGTCTCCCTCCTGCCTTTTGCCTCTAAACTCCTTGAACGTCTTGTATTCTCTCGCTTGCTCCATTTTCTCAACACCTATTCTCTCCTAGACCCTCTACAATCTGGCTTCCGCACTGCTCACTCCACGGAAACAGCCCTCACTAAAATAACTGACGACCTCCATGCTGCCAAAGACAGAGGTCATTACACTCTGCTCATATTACTCGACCTCTCTGCAGCATTTGATACTGTGGATCACCCTCTTCTCCTTCACATTCTCAATACTCTTGGTATTCGGAACAAAGCTCTATCCTGGATCTCATCCTACCTCTCCCAACATACTTTCAGTGTCTCTTCTGCTAACATCTCCTCCTCCTCTATTGATCTCTCTGTGGGGGTACCACAGGGCTCTGTCCTGGGACCTCTTCTCTTTTCTCTGTACACACTCTCTCTAGGTGACCTAATAACATCTTTTGGGTTTAAATATCACCTCTATGCTGACGACACACAAATATACTTTTCAACACCCGACCTTACACCTGCTATACAGACCAAAGTTTCTGAATGTCTCTCTGCTATATCATCCATGATGGCCCTTCGTCGCCTTAAACTCAACATGGCTAAAACAGAGCTCCTCATACTTCCTCCAAAACCTGGCCCTACTACCTCCTTCCACATTACTGTTGGAACTACGATCATTCACCCACTCATTCACGATCATTCAAGCACGCTGCCTAGGGGTCACACTCGACTCCTCTCTCACATTCGCCCCTCACATTCAAAACATTTGTAAAACTTGTCGCTTTTTCCTCCGCAATATAACAAAGATACGCCCTTTCCTCTGTTGCTCGACTGCTAAAACTCTGACTCAGGCCCTCATTCTCTCCCGTCTTGATTACTGTAACCTCCTGCTGTCCGGCCTTCCTGCCTCTCACCTGTCTCCCCTACAATCTATCCTAAATGCTGCTGCCAGAATCACTCTACTCTTTCCTAGATCTGTCCCAGCATCTCCCCTCCTGAAATCCCTCTCCTGGGGTCCGATCAAATCCCGCATCTCACACTCCATTCTTCTCCTCACTTTTAAAGCTTTACACTCTTCTGCCCCTCCTTACATCTCAGCCCTAATTTCTCGCTATGCATCATCCCGACTCTTGCGTTCTGCTCAAGGATGTCTTCTTTCTACCCCCTTTTTATCTAAAGCCCTCTCCCGCCTTAAACCTTTTTCACTGACTGCCCCACACCTCTGGAATGCCCTTCCCCTCAGTACCCGACTAGCACCCTCTCTATCCACCTTTAAGACCCACCTTAAGACACACTTGCTTAAAGAAGCATACGAATAGCACTGTGAACATTCTGAACACATGATACATAAAGCTTGGCCCCCTGCAGATGCACTTACCAGAACTCCCTCCTACTGTCTCTGTACGTTCTCCCTACCTACCAATTAGATTGTAAGCTCCTCGGGGCAGGGACTCCTCTTCCTTAATGTTATGTTTATGTCTAAAGCACTTATTCCCATGATCTGTTATTTATATTATCTGTTATTTATTCGATTACCACATGTATTACTACTGTGAAGCGCTATGTACATTAATGGCGCTATATAAATAAAGACATACAATACAATACAATACAACAGGGTGTTAAAAACAAGGCTCATTGAGCCAAAAGTAAAATAACATGAGGGGAGGAGGAAACCATAATTTAATACAGGACTGAAAAACACATAGGCATTCAGTAGCAACTTTAAAAATCATAGGAAACAAACAGATCAACAGAGCAGCATCAGGGTAGTTTACCAGAGAAACCCTTAAGACAAAATTAAATTGGGTAGATTTAAAATAATTTTAATGGGCAAAAAAACTAAAAATAATAGGGGCACGACAAAAATGTAAAACAAAATACAGCATATCTTGTATGGATCTAGGTACCATACAGAGACCACCAGAACACTAGTGATATTTATCCATAACATAAATATAAAGGACCAATTATAGGACCAAATATAAAGCATGATATCCTTTATACTACATCCTTAAATACTGATTTATTCCAAATAAGCTCTATGCTGGTACTAGCCTTATTTATAGATCTCTGGATTTATATAATCATTAAAGCTGCAGTTCAGTCAATATCCTGCATGTTTGTTTTTTTAATAAATCAGTTCTGTAGTAAGAAAAAATACTTTGAGCATTTTCTGTTTTAAAAAACAACAACTTTGAAAGACCAATTTTCTTGTATTCTATTTTAACAGCCATTTGCTAAGGCACTGCCCCTTCATGTCCTGTCACAAGCTCTGGCACACCCCTTTGTCAGCCCTGCCCTCCCTCTAGCACTTGTCAGTGCAGGAATGCTCATGAATATTCATGAGCTTCCACTGCCAGTCAAGCAGATTATAAACAAATGCCAGCTTTTAATATGTCACCAAATTTCGACCTATCAATACATGGAAAACGAATTGAGCTGCAGCTATACTGTTCTTTAGGTAATTAGAGATTGTACACATAAAACTATTGAAGTAAAAAAATAAATGTAAAAAAAAAAAAAAAAAGACTGAACTGCAGCTTTAACAGGTGAATACCTCACCAGTATATGATTGACTAGTGGCAATCATTTACAATCGTTAACAGGTAACTAAGTTACATGTATATGATTGATCTGGGACAAAGACCTTACTACTAGCTGGTAGTCTGGAGATAATTAACTGGCTTTATTAGCTATTAATATATGTTATACCAATATATCTCCAGCATCTGGCTATTTGACAAAGCTACAGTAATGTGAGAGGTCTGGTATCAATTATTCACTTATATATAATTAATGCTATGTGTCTGCCTAACTGAACATACCCAGTTCATGTGATACCACTACTCTCACCGGCACAAAGCCACAATAGAATACTCAGAGGATAAAGCATTATATCCTTTATACTGCCATCCTCAAATACTGCCTTATTCCAAATGAGCTCTATGCTGGTTGTGGCAGGGCGGCCTGTAGGCGAGGTCAGATAATAGTCCACACGTGTAGTTTCAGGATAAAGCAAATGTTAAGTGTTTTTATTTCTCCACGGCAGAACTAAACATTTGGGCACACTGTCCCTTTAATGCAACACAAAACATAGCAAAATAACATCTACTCCACATTGGGAGAACTTACTCACAATCCAAGCCCTATCTATCAGGCAGGCTGGCTATCTCCAGTTCCCAACCTTTTAACATACATCACCACAGTCAGGAAACAATATGCAAGTTCTTATTGTCCTTTAGAAAGAGGGTTGGGAATCCATCTGCATAGCACCTCACATAGGACAGCTCTGTAGTATGAGACAGCCATGTACAAGCATTGGCTTCCTTATATATCATGCTGGTTGTCAGGTGTGTCTGCTTCCTTCCTGATTACCCAACCATTCTTCCTGGTTTAACGCTCTGAGTGCTGGATGAAGGACTCAGATGTATGTTTCCCAGGCATAACTATTAGTAAAAGAACAAGGCGCACAACGCACATAGTGTATTAAAGTATAAAATGTGAATTTATGGTTAAAAGTAAATAGTTCTGCGTACATCAAGTAGGAATAAACAAGCAGTTGGTATATAGGTTTACCACACCAGGAGATGACACTGTGCGACGCCCTCAGATGGATCTCAGCATGTAGTGGATCTGCAGTCGTCTCATCAGTCCTTTACATTACAGCGTCCTCTGTTAGGGGATGGTAGGTGGATAAGTCCCTTGTAGAGAAAGCCCCACAGCACACAGCTCACAGGTTGGTAAAAAAGCCGCAGGATTCAGCGTCCATGGATCACTGCAACATTTGCCGCCACTCCTCGTTGGGCGCTCAGCGATGACGTCACTAGTTGTACCTCAGCTTCCGCAATGCTTCTCGTGGAACGCACAGCGTGCGTGTCAGTCCAGAGTTGTTAAGCAGCAGGGAGGAATACAGCGCTAGGCAGGCGGCTTGTAAACAGTGTCCAAACAGTGTCCTTGATCACACAGGATGGGGGGAGAAGAGCATAGACACCTCTCTTCCAACGCGTTTCGTAACACTAGGTTACTTCTTCAGGGAATGTACAACTCTGGACTGACACGCACGCTGTGCGTTCCACGAGCTATGTGCGTTGTGCGCCTTGTTCTTTTGTTTTTTGTCTAGTATCTGGGGTGTCGAGCCACCCCCAAGAAAGGCTGCAGACCCACGATTAGTGCCAGATCAACATTTAAGGTCCACAACATTGTTTGTTTAATCACGGTGCACTGTTCACTTGATATTGGTTGTTAACTAGTTATTAGCTGCGCACATTCACCTTTTTTTCTACTATAACTATTAGTACCTGACTTCACCCTGTCACTCTGGTACTAGCCTTTTTGATTGATCTCTGGATTGATACAATCATTATCAGGTGAATACTTCACCAGTATAGGATTGACTAGTGGCAACAATTTACAATCGTTAAAAAGTAACTAAGTTACATGTATATGACTGACTTGTGACAAAGATCTTACTATTAGCTGGTAGCCTGGAGATATATTAATGGCTAATGAAAGGCAGCTGATTATGTTACACCAATACACCTCCTGCATCTGGCTATTTGACAAAGCTAATGTGAGAGACTTGGTATCAATTATTCACTTATATATAATTGATGCTATGTGTCTGCTTAACTGAACAAACTCAGTTCTTGTGATAGCACTTCTCTCACCAGACATTGCCTATAATTGATTTTTTATATTTATATTTTGGACAAATATCACAAGTGTTCTGGTCGTCTCAACACAGTGGACTCAATCTCCATTGTCACTTACAGCTTCCATTTAATAGTTGATGGTACAGTACCTACATCCATACTAGATTTGCTATATTTTTTTTTTACATTTTTTGTCTTGCCCCTATTATTTTTAGATTTTTTTGCCCGTTAAAATTATTTTAAATCTACCCAATTACATTACATTTTGTCTTGGGGGCTTCACTTCAACGTACCTTTGGTCCTCACCGCATCTAAATGCAACCCTGAGTTCCTACTGTTATCACCCAACAGATTAGATCTGAGTGCATGTTATTTGGGTTCTATCTTCCCATCCTATCTTTTAGGAGGGGTACCTCTTTTTTATTATGCTTGCATCACCATAGTGCACCCAGATCATCACATTTCATCAGGCGAGCGGGAGGTTTCTTTCTTCTATTAGACCTTATATATGCCTGAACACACCTGTTGATACTATCACTCGCAGATATACACAATTATCAGTTAAATCCCAAAGGTGCATGACATAAAAACATTGCATTAACTTTAATTGACACAGAATTAAAAAAAATTAAAATGCATTGCTGTTTTATAAAATAAATAAAATATTACTTGTCACGAGAGGCCAGGTATTTACACCTTTATAACCGGGATCATAACATTGAGCGAAACAAGGAGGTAAAATACATTTTGATTTATTCCTTAGAAACAGACAAACACACAGTGAATTACAATATACAATGAAAAAAACACACTTACTGGGGGTCTGGGTGGAAAAAACTAGCCTTTCCTAGCATCTACAGTCCATATAACAAAGTTTGTAGATGACCGGGACTCAGCCTGAAAAGTCCTGGAACTCCAACTGGCAGGTACAGTAGTTCGAACTCTGGAGATACCAAAATCCTTTGACCAGGAGATGGTACCAAACATCCTGGTACTCTTTTCGTCGTGTTGTTCCAGCCACGACCGCTACGTTCTCTTTTCAGAACTTGGCCCCGAATTTCTTGTTTTGAAATTTCTGAAGCCGACTCGCGTCTATTTCTCCCAGGGCATCTTTTGGTGATTTTGAATTTGCCACTGCTGTCTTGGCGCTTAGAATCTGAGGACCGGATTGGCTGCTTACTTTCTTATAGTATTTCAGTCCCATTCATGAAATACTACAGCCAATACGAGCGTGGGAGAATTCCTACCAGCCAATCAGAGACTTGCAAGTCTACTGAAGCTGGGCAAGGATGGATTCGAAATCTGACAGGGGCATGCGCCAGCTTGGCACCTCTGCCGTCTGTGAGTCAGAAGCCACCCATGGAGTTAGGTGTCTCAAGGTCTGGGAGACTGGTAGTCCGATGACTTCCATTCATGCAGAGATAGGGGTACTTGAGACTAACTCCTCCACCCAAATGGCTTTAACACCTTGGCAATCTCTGTGGCTCCTGGACCCGAGCAGACTCAGTGGTGCCAGTCTTGGTAGCCCCAGGGTCTCTCTGAACCAAGAACTTTGAAATCCCCAGCTCATATATAGTGCATAAACATATAACCTTATTCACAATGTCAGAAATAAAAATATTTCACACTTTGTATGTCTTTCTTTTCTTAGCTTTGACTGAAAAGACGCACACGTTCAGTTTCAGCGCTCCTAGACTTTCGTATAAGAAAATGTGTAAAAAGTTGAACCAAATAATGCTTAGGTTCAATCTCAGAGTTACTTTTCTAAACACATAGGAATTTGGACTTAGACATAAAAAAATGTTGCAACCTTATCGATGTTTGAAGCACCCCAGAACCTCTATACTTGCTTCTGGTGATTGGGACATATACTTGGGGACTCCCATTAACCTAGGGACCCCTGACTGAACTCAGGGTACACATATCCCTATGCCCTCATTTACCTTTCTGGTCTGTGCTGAAGCAGGGAAACCTGACGGTGAGTCGCCCAACCACTTTCCATGGAGGATTTTTCCCAGAGGTCTGTGACTACATGTCCCCGGGAATCTGACCTGATTCCCGGATACATTTTTGGGGTGGCCAGCAACTCTGGACCCCTTCTACCTTGATACATTCCGACAACACTTTCACTGCACCCGAACCTGGGAATCGCCACTGGTTAGCACTCCTGGAAAGGTAAAAAAAATCACATCAATTCTTTATTACAATACAATCCATGTGCCATGACGGGGTTCAAGAGCTGACACTCTATCCTCCCCAATATGGCTCAGAGGTAAGCTGCCGGGCATAAGACCTTTTTATTTATGGCCTGGTTACCACATCACCGTCACATTACTTAAAGAGAGATTATATGAAATATAAACAATTGAGCTAATACAAATATACCATATGTTATCTATATATATAAAACTGAGTTTTTTTTGTCTGTGGGTTTGTGCGGTTGCTGATTGGTTGGCGGTGCCTCACGCTCTGATTGGCCTGCGGGGTGGGGTGACGTCACAAATGCATGGCCTCACCCTCACAGCCTCCTCACACTGCGGACAGCCAGTTACCATCCCGCCTCACTCACACCCTCCACCCTCCGCATAACACAAGAGCGGAACAACCGCCACCTCACGCGCCCTCCACCCGCCGCATAACACACCAGCGGGACAACCACCGCCTCACACACCCTCCACCCACCACATACCACACCAGCGGGACAACCGCCGCCTCACACCCTCCACCCGCCACATAACACAAGAGCAGGACAACCGCCGCCTCACACGCCTTACACCCACCGCACAACACACCAGCGCGACAACCGCCGCCTCACACGCCCTCCACCCGCCGCATAACACACGAGCGGGACAACCGCCACCTCACGCGCCCTCCATCCTCCCACCCTAGCGGGAGACCCGCCGCCTCACAATTTCCACCTGCCGTGCATCACCTCCACCTGCCGCGGCTCACACCCTCCACCCGCCCCGCCGCATCACAGGCCCTTTTATTGACTGAGAACAAATTTGGATGTCCATCCACTAGCAAGACATTTCAAGGAAGGCTACGCTTATAGTCCAGGCGATGCGACCGCATGACATCGTCCGTCACCGTTGTAATAGCAATCCCTGCTTATAGTGAAGGAGATGAGAGGGCGACCTGGGGGTATGGCGGAAGCGTGGCCGTGAGCGGTTCGCCCTCATTGGCTGAACCGCTCACGTGCCGCTGGCGTCACATAGCGATCACCGGAAAAAATCAAATTCTATTGAATTCAGCTGCTGTGTCGTGCCGTCGCAGTCGCGCCCACAATATACACGCACGTGACGGATTACATCAACTTGTTTTGACGCGGCGTGCCGTTGCCATGACTATAAGCGCAGCCTAAGAGAGTGTATCAATAATAATAATAAATATATTAGTCATGTGATTTATTTGATCACCTGTGGGTGGTCCGGGTTACGTTGGGCGCACCATGCGTCCCCTCTATGTCCGATTTTTGGAACATAGGAGAAGTATTATTAATGGGTTACAGATGCATGGTGTTCCCAAACATTTCTTCTAGATACACAAAAATTACAATTCTCTAAAAATGATTGTTTTGGAATATATCCCTTCTACAGTTCCAGGAGGTGACAGATTTGCAACTTTGTGTCGTCAAGAGACATATTGGATTTTTAGGCTTAACACTCTTTCACCGAACGGACTGAATAAATGTTTGGATACCAGCACTATTATTTTATATTAACTAATTCAGTTCACAATCACATAACCAATATGCAATTTATATCACTTATTTACACATGTTTATCTATTTACACATTACACATTATTAATATTCACATCCCTTTTGATTAGGATCAATAACTAACATTTATATAATAATTGATATACACCTTTATAATTTTTAGTCTCCTTTATCATTTTATTTAGTCTAGTGGTGCACTATAGAAGCTAGCAATATTAAATTATATTTATTTACACCTATGTATATTTACAAATAATTCTAACATTTAATACACACAAAACACTTTGTGAAACATATTTGTATGTTATTAATACTTCCTATGTATTATACTCTTCACTTTATGTTGTTAAAATTATCAACATACACAAACACACACATTCCCAGGTAGCTCAAACTCCTGCATCCACCACATCATGAATATATATTTATGCCAAAATGAGTGCTACTGAGCGTGGCAAATGTATACAACAAAAGACAGAGGTGCCCAATGCTACATCAAATTGAAAAAACATATAATAAGTATAAAGTTTAAATACTTCAATAATAATAGTACTGTAATTACTTGTTTTTTTAGTTAAACCCTTTGGCCAAAGCGTCGTAAGCCTGCATACCAAACGTCAAGGTAAACCAAAATTAAAATTATCAACACTAACACTAATTCAGTCTGTTCGCTCTGCCTGAGTGGGTCTCATCAATATGCCCCAAAATATTATTGTGTGTGTTTTCTGTATGAACATGTCTCTTTAACGGTCCTTTCTGTCTCTTTCAAGCATTATATAGACACGAGGGGGTTAAATCTAAGTCCTCATATGGTATATTTGTAATAGCTGAATTATTTATATTTCATATAATCTTTCTTTGTAATATTTTATTTATATTATAAAACAGCAATGCATTTTTTTTATTGTTCTGTGTCAATTAATGTAATGCACCTTTTAGGATTTAACTGATAATTGTGTATACCTGTGAGTGATAGTATCAACAGGTGTGTTCAGGCATATATAAGGACTCACAGGACAATGCTGAATGTATTCTCCTGAGGAAGTTGCTTGCCAGCAATGAAAGTCTTAGAGCTGTTCTGATTGGTGGCTCCGGACCTGTTAGTTTAGCACGTAGTTTGTCATTAGATTCTATGAGATACCAGAATGTGTTGATAAGTTGACCAATGACCTTACTTTCTGCACTGAAATTAGAAACAAAGGGAATTCTACCCGCCTGTTTATTAATAGTTCCGGGTTGCAGCAGCGTATCCCTATCTAATCCTGCCACATGTAATCTTTCCCTGGCCAAATTGGTAACAGGATAACCTCGAGACATAAATCTGTCAGTCATAAAATGTAATCTGTCATCTAAATTCAAGGGATCGCTAACAATCCTCTTGACTCTGTAGAACTGACTCCTAGGAAGGGAACGTACGGTATGTGCTGGGTGAAAACTGTAATACTGAAGCCTGGTGTTAAAGTCAGTCTCCCTTGTATCTAAGGCTGGTTCTATACTGCTGGGGCGTGCTATGCCGTGCGCGCGCATGGCAGTTATAGATGGCTGAGGTCAGCCAGCCCTTCTATACAAGGGCCACGCGCGCGCTCGGCAGAGAGCGGGGAGCCGACAGACAGCGGCGAAGACGGTGGGAGGGAATATTTTGCGCCGTTACCGGCGCTCAAATGTATGTATGTGTGTGTATGTGTGTATGTGTGTGTGGATGTGTGTTTGTATAGATGTGTGTGTGTGTGTGTGTGTGTGTGTGTGTGTGTGTGTGTGTGTGTGTGTGTGTGTGTGTGTGTGTGTGTGTGTGTGTGTGTGTGTGTGTGTGTGTGTGTGTGTGTGTGTGTCAATGAGTGCACAAATAAAACATTTTTTATTTATTCAACTTTATTTTTGTTTAAAAAAATCTTATTTACACCATTATTTCACTCACACAATCTATACACACACATATACACACACACACACACACACACACACACACACACACACACACACACACACACACACACACACACACACACACACACATACACACACACACATTACCTGTCGCTCCTGGCAATATACAAACAAAAAGCATGCGGCACGTGCACGCGCGTTCGCACATGCATTCCTCTGTATGACTATGGTGTATTGTGAATGTTATATTCCCGACGGAGGCATTCAACTCAGAGAGGAACTGTAGCAGGGATCCAACATGGCCTGTCCATATCAAGAAGACATTGTCTATATAATATGTAAGCTACATAGACGTATATTATAGACGTATCTGTCTTCAAGACAGTCCTTTACCGGTTAACTTTGCAGCTCATTTGCCTTGGACGAGTGCCTCACATTAGGATAGGCACCATTACAGCTGCTCAATCCTTAGCTGCTTTTTTACTGGCTCAACATCACAGAGGAGGTGTGTTAAATACACGCACATGCCGTCATTTCTTTAAGCCCCCGGAAGAAGTGTTTTAATCGCGAAACGTACGTCTGGGCAGCAACTTGTATCGTGTCCTCTCTCTAGACCGTTCACGCTCAGCATTTGCATTGAACAGGAGTAGACTTGTGCTTACTACCAGCTGAACTTTGGTACTCTGATATCTCGGCTAAGTATACTGCAGCTATTTGCTGTAACCTGACCGCATCGGATTATTCACTACTCTTGTGAGCCGGCGGTATCAAAGGGTCACTAATATCTTGTCAGGTTTTTGGTAGCATCACCTTTATCCCATTTAGATGTAGCTGCTACAATTTATTGGTGCGCATTGCATTATTGTTCAGATACATTTTTTCCTGTTCATGGTTTAACTTTGTGCTGTGTTATGCTGCTATTAAGGGATGTATTGCTCTAAACCTCATTATACATTTGACCAGCCGGTCCAGGTGGTGGGAGGCAATTCATGCCTCACCCCCTTACTCATTTACACAGCTTGATACATTTGTGGAATTAGCAGAATTAGCTTAGTCTCAAACAGGCACTCTGTTATCTGGCTGCTGGGAAAAGCTCAGTGTACTTAGTACACAAAGCTTGCTTTGTTGGGAGGTATACGGAGGTGTGACGACGGGGAGGACTGCTAGATACGAATGACGCAGCGAGACGCGACACCCGGAAGCGGTACAGGAACATTGTAGTGTCAGTGTGTCCCAGCGCGCGGGACGGACACATACTAACCCAAGACCCACCTCCAGACCTTTGAAGCATACCAGTGACAAAAACGGAGCCCTGACTGTTTATTTCCTACTGGACTACCAACTATTACCTATATGTAAGTTACAGCTTGCATTTTTATTGTATTAGTGAATTCATGTTTCTTCAACCTTGGTGCGCTTCTGTGCTTTTTAACTTATGTGGTTGGTCCGCTGGTGGAGTATTCCTTTCGGTGGACGCTGGTGGAGGATGGGTGCCTCCGCGCAACAGGAGCTGCAAGAGGAAGGAGTACATCTACGTAAATATCACTATAGGAAGATTGAGCGCGGATTGACTATTTTCTGCTTGATACATTTGTCTCTTGAATTACATTGGATGCTTTGTGATTAAGCATACACTGGCGACACACTTTATTCGAGCTCGGCTAGTCCCACGAATTCGGGTATACCCGGGTGTATTGAGGTTTGTGACTGTTTTCTGCCCGAGTGCATTGAGTTATTTTCCAAGCAGGGATTGAAGCATTTTATTCCCGCTGGCTGCAATACTGCACAGTATATATATATAAACTGCATTACAATTCATGAATTTATGCCATCTGGTAGACACGCGAAGCATTGCAGCCTATTAAATCCTAATCATTATCATTTAACAGATCAGCCGCCCATCAGCCAGGCATGAACCCAGGCTGGGAAGGCAAATGCAACGGGGCTTGTCAGAGGTTAGGAGCGGCGCATTCCAGGTATCTGCCAGGTACATACCGGGTATTTGCTCGAATAAAGTGTGTCGGTGCAGTAGTAGTGCTTGATCAGCTCTTTATCACTGTTTGGGGTGTTATTTATTCTTGGGTCTGAGAGACTGTAATTATGTTTTTTAGTGATGTTGCTTAATACATTTTATTTTTGTGTATTTGTACTGCACCGACACACTTTATTCAAGCAAATACCCAGTATGTACCTGGCAGATACCTGGAATGCGCCGCTCCTCACCTCTGACAAGCCCAGTTGTGTTTGCCTTCCCAGCCTGGGTTCATGCCTGGCTGACGGGCGGCTGATCTGTTAAATGGTAATGATTAGGATTTAATAGGCTGCAATGCTTCGCGTGTCTACCAGATGGCATAAATTCATGAATTGTAATGCAGTATATATATATATATATACTGTGCAGTATTGCAGCCAGCGGGAATAAAATGCTTCAATCCCTGCCTGGAAAATACCTCAATGCACTCGGGCAGAAAACAGTCACAAACCTCAATACACCCGGGTATACCCGAATTCGTGGGACTAGCCAAGCTCGAATAAAGTGTGTCGCCAGTGTATACCTGAGGGCTCAATGGAATACTTTTTCCTGTTCGTTTCCATATAGCTATATCCCCCAGCACCGCCAGGGGCTTTATTTACAGCTTTATTTTTCCTGACAATGGTAACTACTACTGTTGGTGTCTGATACCGGCATGTTTTTAGTGTGTATGTATGTATGTATATGTATATATATATATATGTATATATATATATAAAACATTTTTTTATTGTATTATATGTGTAGCCCCCTGTAAACAGCACAGGCTAAACCTATCTCCCTTCTACTGTGGTAAGTCCTGTTAAGATCAGGCACCAGTAATCATCATGGGTTTTCCCCTTTCATAGCCCTGCCCTGAGTGGTAGATGCAGGCCTGGACTCTGCTGCAGGCGTGAGCAAGAGGGTAGGTTCTGCTGACATCACGAGAGGTGGGGCTAGCTCTATATTTAGCAGCCAACTCTTGTAAGTGACGAGTCTGCCGTGGGTCTGTCTGAGAGAGTCCTGCGGATCGGTCCAAGGAGTTGGAAGAGACAGGCGGTCTCACCTGCGCAGCCGTGCAGGAGCAGAGAGAGAGGAGTAGAGAGACTCAGCCACTTTGAGTAGAGCTGATAGCGTTATAGACCTGGTGGACCAATGCCCCTCACCCCCCTGCCTGGGGTGATGGGGAGAATCCAATCCCCACCGCGAGGATAACCTCGGAGGTGGGCCGCGGGGTATTGAAGCCCCAGCCCAGACCATCCTGTCGGAGGAGAGACTTGGAGGGAAGGAGAGGAGGAATTATCTGTGTGGGAGGAGAGCGGAGTAATTAGCAAGGCTTTGCTGTTGTTGTTGCGGCTGCTGGACGCCACTACATTTGGGAGTCGCTGATCTGCCAATAAAGAGACTATCCTTTGTACCAAAGACTGTGTGTGAGTTGGAAGCTATTACCCTGGGACCGAGGGGGTACTTCTATACAGGTCCTGTCCCATATTCCTGGGAGTATAGAAGATGGAGGTGCTGCACCACTAAGAGATCATGGAGGCTACCACCCCAGAAGCCTGGACCTGGCTCCCCAATAACATCGCGGGAAGCTCAGGCCCTCCTGTTCCTCACAGGTATGCACCACCACGACGCATGTAATCTGCCCTCATGCACCCTAGACACCACCGTAGAGTCTGGGGGGGGGGGAAGCTGGGTTACAGTTGGAGGCGCTGCTGAGATATATATGCCAGAACAGGACAGGCTTATAGCAAGGCGGAACGGGATGAGTGGGATGCACTCTCCGTGTAAGTGTTGGAGAAGGATGTGCGCAATTGCATATGCTGAGGGTAGTCAGGGGAGCGTAGACTCTCGCACAGTACGCCTTGGGCGCCCATAGGAGGTGGCGTATGAAGGGGATAGTTATAGCTGACCGAGTCCCTTGAGGCAGGTAGCGTGAGGCAACTGGGGGGGTCAGCCTGTCGACCAGTCCAGGGACCATGGCCCAGGGCCCGCGCTATGAGTGGCCAAAAGTAGGAGACGCCCGTACCTAGAAGAGAGGTACCCTAGCTATCACCCACACACACGCACCACAGAGCACTTGCATGGTAGACATCGAGTACAGTGCATGGAGGAGAGGAGTTCCGCTGAGCCTGGGGTAAAAGCCACCTCAATTTAGTGAGAAACAGAATGCAGAGCACACAGTTGGAAGTCAGTCAGTGTTTAGGTACACGATACCCGTTAGACATTGAGGATAGGGCACATGGACATTTGGAGGACTCATCCACGATGGCGTCCGTACCTACATGTGCTCCGCGGAGCAAGAAAAGTGATCTAAAATGGCGGTTCCCGCCAAGCCTGGAGCAAGCACGTGCGTCGTACACAGAGACTATAAGGAGAATGTGGCTGGAAATGTGTAATAATCTGGCGTCAAACCCAGATTCTTTGCAAGGGGAGCGGAGCGGCGCGAAAGCCGAAAGCCCACCCACCTGTGCCGTGACTGGTCAGAAAGCCAGGCCACGTCACGCTGAAGAGAAAAAAATCCTGCCTCTGGATTCCACCAGAGGGAGGGGGCACAAGGAGAACCAATCAGGAGAGTCCTCCCCAGCGAAGGGAGGGACCGGAAGCCTGAGCGAAGAGCTTCACTTTTGTCTGGCATTCGAGGAGCAAGGAGCTGAAACACTGAGCTGTTCCAACCCTGAGCGAACCATGTCTGAGATGAATACTTCCATTTACCAATTACCAGGAGGCCTACTGGTAGTGGAGGTAGCTGAGCACGAATACCTCCGGTGTTTGTGCGTTCACTGCGGAATACCGGGCGCGGTACCAAGCACCAAGGCCCGATGCCCTCAATGTGGCACGTTTTACCTTTGGCCGAATGAGCCGTGGCCTTTGTTCGGAACCCCGCGGGGTGCCTCTCCAGGAACATTGCCGGAGGTGGCGGAAGTCAAAGACAAGACTGCCCTGGTTCCCCGCTACACCCAAGCGGGAGGAACCAAGGCTCAGCCCGCTATTGAACTGAGCGAGCTGGCAACAGAGAAGAGCGCGACCGCAGTGGAGGTACCAGAGCGAGACTACTTTGTACCTATACCCACTGGTTGTATCGCCGAAGAACCAGGTGACTCCCTAGCGGAGGAATCGATCGTGATTTCCTCGGAGGAAGAGGTTGGCGTGACATCGGTGGCGATGCGCCTACCGGCGAACCACCCCAAAGGCATAAAGAGAGAGCAGACAAGTCCGGAAACCATCCAACGGCGAGCGCTGCTGCGGCCGGAGGCCTGTTAGAGTCCCACCGCAGTGGTGACTCCCAGTGCGGCGGAAACGGAGACGGAGACCGAGATGATCCTAGAGGAGCCCGATGTCATCAAAAAGCAGCGGAGCGGTAAGGAGACTCCACCACCCCCTTACTCCCACCAGGCACAGACCGCAACCCCAGCGAACAAGAACGAGAGGCTTGAGGCCTACTTGTTCGACCGTGTACTGGATGCTTCGCCACCGCCCCTGCAGGTCCTCGACGCACTTCCGGTGCGTGACCACGGAGCGGGTGGAGATTTTGCGGGCGATCCTGATGACATCGTTTCCGGTTCCACCGGAAAGAGAAGGCCTGGAGGAGTGTTCTCCTCTCGAAGCATAGACTCAGCCATTGCCCTACAGAGTCGAGGCCCCTCCCGAGAAGCCAGAAGTATGGCGGGGAGAGCCTCCAAGAAAATGTTCATTGGGCGTGGTATCACCCGCTTGCTGGACAATGCTATGGACATTCCCCCTGCCCCGGCCCATAGCTCCACTGCCCCGGCCACTGCCCCTGCCCCGTCACGAGTGGTGCCACCGGGACCTACCAGGGATAAGTTATGTAAATACTCCAAGGACTTGCGGGATTGGGAGTTGAGTGATGAGGGGTCTGATACCGTATTCAAGTGTTATACCTGTTCCTAACCCTGTGCCGTTTTCTCCTGCAGCTAGAGGGAGGGCCCGTGGGTCTCACACTCCAGTAGAGGCTGGGTCTACCAGCAAAGGGGTGCACAAAATGAACCCTACTATGTATTATAATGCCAAGGGGAGGAGAGATTGCTCGCGATCTACTGATGCGGGTACGTCCGGTGTATCATCTCAGGTAGAGTCTGTTGTAGACCGCACTAGTCATTCCGCAGAGTACAAACACCGTGACAAATGGTGGGCGCCTTTGTTCACCGGATACCACGAGGGGATGGACCGTACACGGTTCTTATTAATTAAGAATAATGTAGTAGACCATTGGTGGGCGGCTGGTTCTTTCACTCCGCAGGAGGTGGAGGATGAGTTAGATCACCGGTTCCGGGAGATAGAACAGAAACTTGTTGTACCTCGAGGCCCCAGTATTTAGTACGACGAAGTAGCTCCAGAAGAGCCTGTATTTTGGGTACTGCCAAGCAGGGCAGGGCACCGCAAACTCACCAAACTAAGTCGAGCTGACCGGGCCATAGTCGCTAGATACCGGCAGTTCCACGGGTATGAGTATCCCTATGTGCCTGAGCTCATAATGAGGGAAATTGAAGAGAACTGAGACAGTTGGCTCAGGAAGGCAGTCCAGGAATACCTTCGGACCAAGTTCGGTCAGGGAGGGTATCACAATGAGGATAAGATTAGCGAATTAGTACGCATATAGAGCATAGGTAGATGTATCTACATGCACGGTGTTACATACAGGCCAGAGCATGGGCCGGTCCAATCGTTCGCTGTGACCGTCACGGATCATAATGGACGGCGGGTCAGAAAGCCTGATCCAAAGCATTATCTGTAGGGTTCTCCATGTTGCGAGTACCCGATTGTACTTGTACTGAACTACCTCATTATGCCATGTATCATGACAATGTTTATGTGTGCTGTTTCCCAGGTGGTTCGCCGCAGGATGGGTCTGCTAAAACTAGGTCCAAGTGGGGACCATTGGATTCCACCATAGGGAGAGTGTAGCCCCCTGTAAACAGCACAGGATATACCTATCTCCCTTCTACTGTGGTAAGTCCTGTTAAGATCAGGCACCAGTAATCATCATGAGTTTTCCCCCTTCATAGCCCTGCCCTGAGTGGTAGATGCAGGCCTGGACTCTGCTGCAGGCGTGAGCAAGAGGGGAGGTTCTGCTGACATCACAAGAGGTGGGGCTAGCTCTATATTTAGCAGCCAACTCCTGTAAGTGACGAGTCTGCCGTGGGTCTGTCTGAGAGAGAGTCCTGCGGATCGGTCCAAGGAGTTGGAAGAGACAGGTGGTCTCACCTGCGCAGCCGTGCAGGAGCACAGAGAGAGGAGTGGAGAGACTCAGCCACTTTGAGTAGAGCTGATAGCGTTATAGACCTGGTGGACCAATGCCCCTCACCCCCCTGCCTGGGGTGATGGGGAGAATCCAATCCCCACCGCGAGGATAACCTCGGAGGTGGGCCGCGGGGTATTAAAGCCCCAGCCCAGACCATCCTGTCGGAGGAGAGACTTGGAGGGAAGGAGAGGAGGAATTATCTGTGTGGGAGGAGAGCGGAGTAATTAGCAAGGCTTTGCTGTTGTTGTTGCGGCTGCTGGACGCCACTACATTTGGGAGTCGCTGATCTGCCAATAAAGAGACTATCCTTTGTACCAAAGACTGTGTGTGAGTTGGAAGCTATTACCCTGGGACCGAGGGGGTTCTTCTATACAGGTCCTGTCCCATATTCCTGGGAGTATAGAAGATGGAGGCGCTGCACCACTAAGAGATCATGGAGGCTACCACCCCAGAAGCCTGGTCCTGGCTCCCCAATAACATCGCGGGAAGCTCAGGCCCTCCTGTTCCTCACAGGTATGCACCACCACGACGCATGTAATCTGCCCTCATGCACCCTAGACACCACCGTAGAGTCTGGGGGGGGGGGGGGAAGCAGGGTTACATATGCACGTGCATATACATAAACACACATCTATATTGATTGTGTATGTGTGTATATGTGTATGTATGTATGTATATATATTAGAAAAAAGAAGAAATAAAAAGCGCCCAATCCTTGTGTAAAATCAAATATAAAGGGTTTTAATTTGCCATGAACAGACGATTGCCAACTCACACTTTGTAAGATTAAAATAAGCAATTTATGGGACTAGCCTATGCACCACGCTGACGTCCAGATCTCACTGCTGTCCTTCGTCTGCATACGGATGCTAGCGCTGTAAATCAGCTTTGCTGTTAGATGTGCTGCCGTTCTGACCTCTCTCCGTCACCTTGGATGGGATTATGAGTAGTTTTGGCTGCACTCAAACTTCCACCGATCGTGCTGCAGGATACTCCTGGACTGACGTCTTTGCTCTGGTGTCTGGGCTATTCGGCCGCCGTAGTTCCTGTACCACGTGACCCTACGCATTTCATCCGTCTCAGAGGATTTCATCAGGGGATGAGCACTGATTGAATTGACTGGCTATTTAAAGTGTTCCAATCCAATAAACTATATAAATCTCAGACAATTCAAATCAATTACATATATATAGATCATCTGTGCTAGATGTATTAGCCAAATGAGAGAACATACAAAAAGGACATGTATACAAATGAATGATAGAAAAATTATTGTAAAAGAAAAGGCAAAAATGAAATAAACAACTAATTTAACATAATATATAAAGATGCAATGAAATTTTAAGTATGAATAAATTAGTATACACAACACATATTATCAACACCTAAATTCTAACTAGGAATAGAATACATACTACTGAGATACTTAATTTAATATGAATTTGCTGATATAAATCAAACAATAATGTTGTTAAATCTAACAATATAATCATATTATTTGTATATTTTTAAACTCGGTTAAAATTGATACAATGTTAGAATTTTAAATGTCATAATAAATGGACAATGGAAGAGATGAATATATGATTGTAGATAATCTACACTTCATACCTAAATCAAATGATGAAGGAAGAATTCATTAGAACAGATATATTAGATATATATTCAAGATTTAAATGGATTGATAAATTTCATCAATCATAACCAATTATCAATTTTAAATAAGTGTAGCCCTTTTTCTGAACACCTTCCTAAGGGACTACGGGTGACTGTCTAACACCTGTGGCTCAGGAGAGCTGAGCCTCCGCTAGCTGGGAGCCTGGGGTAATACACACACATTTACATAGCGCAGCGCCTCCACTTACCCAGAATCCCCATTATGAAAGATTTACCCTGGGCAAGAAACATACCATACATTGTGAGAGCAACCAATCTTTACTGTGTTTATCTGTGGTGCCCCACTGTTCACATAACATGCATATATACTGTATATGTATATCATAACATTGACATCACTCATAACACATAACACCTCATAATAACTGGCTCTTATACTAGAGTGGCTCGGCCACACCCCGAGGGGAATATCGTCCTGTACAGCCGTGGCTCCGCCACGCTCTCATAGAGTATGTCCTTGTGAAACTTATGTAGGATATGTTCTATCCGCTAGCCACTTGCTAGTGTCTGTCACAGTTAATCCTAAGGCGGGATCAGCGCCTGATGACCGGTGTCGGTGCACTTGCTGTTTACAAAGTACCTCCCGGTCACGGCGGTGACCGCACCTCTTCTCAAAGGGTCCGTCGCATCCGGCCCTGACCTTCCGATGTCGCGCGGCTCCACCGTCTGAGCCCAGACAGCAGTATCCGTTCACAACTCCGTGCGCTTGATGCCTACCTAAGGTGACAATGTCTGTCCACTACGGGCGTCCCTACAGTACCGCAACCTACGGTGACGCGGGGAATACTCCTATGGACCTGGGGGTAGTATCTGGCCTAGGCAGGCGGGTCACGGACCCCGGGCACTCGCACTACCTCTCTCAGCACTGTCCCACTCGCTTCTCCTAGCGTGGCCTCTCCCCCACGCTTCCTGTTCTCCTCCCCTCCAAACCCAGCCTGTCCATTGGCTCCTAGCGTCAGCTGACTCCTCCGGGGTTCGCGGGGGTTATAGTTCATTACAGAGCCCTTTCTCATTGGCTCGTTGTTCGCGCGCTTCCAGAGCGCATGCGCAACCTCTTCTCTGGACCAGTGACCTCGGCAACATTGCGCAACAACATGGCGGCGCCCTGTACAAACTTGCCGTCGCGGAACCCGCCGTACAAATGCACACATATACGGTGTATTAACACATCCTTACATTCTCCCCTCCCCAGAATCCAACGTCCCCGCTTGGCTATACTACATAACATATATACAAATAACGTATCACAGTACATCCCCTCGGTCCTATATTAAATTGCACATTTCATTGAACATTACCACTACTGAATGCATTCTATGCCGAGCCCACTGCTGAGCCTTATAATGGGGTGCCCCGAATTGATCGTAAGCCATTCTCATTGGAGGTTGACTAGGTCTTTGGCTTCGCCGAGGTTGTTCTTCATCTGCTTCCTCTGAGGAGTATCCAGTCTCAACTGGCCTTTCCATTTCTGCCCTTGAGGGGTTCCTTGGATCTACAAAGTCTCTCTGTGGTACAAAGCACGGGCTCTGCGGGTCTAATGGCTGGCTCATTGGAGTCAGTGTATCTGTCGTTGGACCAAGGGGCCCTTTACCCGTAGCTCCTTCGGGAGATGCCCCCGCGGCCGGAAGGCCCCTTTGAGAGGTTCCCTCCATAGAATTCTCAGAGGTGGCATTTATTACAGTCTCTAGGCCATCCTCTGTGTTTTCAGTTTCTCCATCCATTGATACAGTGGGTACCTCCAATTCGTTGTCCCCTACTTGAGGTATGGGGAGTAGATGATTCCTATGCCACACCTTCACCCGGCCTTCGGAGTCCTTGATACGGTATACCGGGAGGCCAGGCATCTGTGACTCTACCTCATACACCCCTTCTCTCCATCGATCAGCCAGTTTATGCTTTCCGGGGATGCCTAGATTACGAAGGAGAACAGCATCCCCCGGGCGGATTTCCTTATGTCGCACTTTGTGGTCATAGCGTCTCTTGTTACCCGCATTTAGTTGTGCCGCCGCCCTTTCAGACAATTTATAGGCCTGCTGTACGCTGTCCCGCAACCTCTGTACATAACGAAAGTGCGTTCTGTTGGATACCCCATCGGTAGATATCCGCAGTCGCACATCCACAGGTAATCGGGCTTCTCTCCCGAACATTAGGAAGTACGGCGTATACCCGGTAGACTCATGTCGGGTACAGTTATAAGCAGGTACCAACGTCTCTACATGCTTGCTCCATTCTGTTTTCTGGGAGCCTTTTAAGGTCCCCAACATGTCCAGCAGTGTGCGGTTGAACCGTTCGGGCATAGCATCCCCCTCTGGGTGGTACGGGGTGGTCCGTGACTTAGCTATGTTTAGCAACTTTAGCAGTTCCTTAATGAGAGTACTCTACTAACTGAGGTCTAACTGGTCCCCATTACATGGATGTGTGTTGTGGTGCACCTGCTGGCTTACAGGACACCTGAGTCTCCCGCATGATGCTGGTGGGGATATCAGCAAGACAGGCACTGAGGTAGTGTGCTTAGAGTCCTACCTACATCCGATGCAGCGCCTCCACCTCATCAGGATCTCTGCATCCGCAGGGGGATGTGACTGATGAGGACCTCCTCTGTGGTGCCCCCTTCTGTGCAATGACTCCACACATACACAGCAAGGGTTTGGTGAACTCGGGCATCTTTATTTCCATCATTAGGCAGACTGCCCCTCACAGCGGTCATGCTCAGCCGCTCATTCCTTTGCTGCACATCCCTTCAGAAGGTTCTTCCCTCCCAATGGAGTTGGGTCACCTCTCCTCTCAGGGAGATCACCACCTGTGTCAGGTTCCTGATCACAGTGCAGATACTATTGACTATATCTGACAGCCTTAACTGCTGCAGACCTCCAGAACTGGACCATCACAGATCCCTTTGAACTTGAACTCCATCCACTACAAAGCACACTTAATTAACACACTACCTTTAGCAGTGCTGTATCTTATATAGACTTAGGAAATAGCCACACCTCTTGTGTCACTAATAGTGGACTCAGAGCATGTTACCACTCCCCTTGAGTACATATGACACCTCACCAGGGTGTGAGGGCAAACCTCCATGATTGATGCTGGCAATCCTGCATACTTACCAGGTTTACTGCCAGCATGAGAGAGAACTGTATACCATTTTTATACATGGCTACACATATATATATATATATAAAAAAATAAAAAATAAAAAAAAATCTGGTCTACTCCATTTAGATCGCTGACAAGCTTGTGCAGGGAGAACAAAAAAAGAAAAAAGTGCAAGGCCCATAGAGTAGTAAAGTTATGTTTATAAGCAATTAAAAACGGTTATAAACACTCACAGAAGAGTAGTTGGTACAGGCACTTCGGTACTAAGAATGACCGCGGGAACTGAGGCACTTTGCTCGTCTGCTTGTTAGGGTTGTGTGAGTCTCAGCCCTCCTCCTTCTCTCGATCGACGATCCGTTTCACTTCCGCGTCAGATGACTCGTGACGTCGGCGCGTGTCATCGATCGGGGGTTGGACTATGGGTAGCCACCAGGTAAGTGCCCCTGACGAAGAGGACATTGTCCTTGAAACGCGTAGGGCTGACATTGCTTTGGTTGCTATTGTGTGCTGTTAACCTACACTAAGTTGCTGAGAAGACGCAGACTGCAGAGTTTCCTGAGCGCCGAGTTTGAAGAGGGAGCTGGTGGCTACCCGTAGTCCAACCCCCGATCGATGACACGCGCCGACGTCTGTTTCATTGTGTAAATCCCTTCCTTTTGAATGCGCAAGTGTGTGTATATATATATTATTTCTGTCAGTAAGAGTGCCGGTTGACACAGTTATTTACAGAGGGGTTAATACCCACCTGTTTTTCCATGTGTCTAACTTATTTCACCAAATTGTCATATTGTGCAGGGAGAAATCTGGGAAACAACAAGGCTCGTAAGTTCCACAGGGTAGCGAATAATGAAGGCAGATGGATAATTAGCCTCACGGCCACTGTGTGAACAATTGTGTGCCCGTTAGGCCTCGGACATTGCGCTATAGACCGTACAGAGGTGTCCACAAGCTGAGCGAACAGATTGCCTTAATGCAGTGTTCGCGTCCATGCGGCGTGCAGGCTCGTGCTCGCAGGAGGGGGTGCGCATTGCGTGAAATAAAAATAACTGATTTCGCAGCACGACAGACAGGTCACGTTAGTGGTTCGCTAAATGAGGACGAACCAGCTCCATGACATCACTAGGCACGCCCCCCACGGCCCATCATGGCCAGGGAAAGCAGGGAAAGCACCCGCTTTCCCTCAGCCTCTACATGGGCGTGCACCTTGAGAAAGAGCCACCGGCTCGAAATGCGTTGGTGGGGGCCTGAGGGCTCCGTTTTTTGTATTTTTGCACTGATTCAATAAACTAACTTTTTTTATCTGGGTCCCACTCTCCTAGTAGTTCATTTTGTTTCCAGCTGTGCTCCATCTCTCCTTCGTTTGGAGGTAAGTAAATGTAGCAAGGCGCTCCTGCAGTAATGAATTGCTACAATGTAGCTGTGTGAGCTGTATAAAACATGGATAAGAAAACTCCTGAAAGCAGCTGAGCATAGGACTGAGCCAAGTCTCAGCTAACTGCACTGTAATGTCTGTGACGTGGATCCACAAGCTTTCTCCCTGCACAATATTATCAGCGATGTGAGGGGAGCAGACACCGGCATTTTCACCATCAATACAGCATGTTAGCCCCCACATTTCCACTTATCCACGTTGTCTTCAAACACAGTTTTGCGGAACTTCTTTGGATTTAAGTCATTTCTTACATACTTTATGTGACTATGGGGGAGAGGGAGGATATAGGGGGGGAGGAGAGAGAGGATGGGGGAGTGGAGGGAGGATGAGGGGGATAGGATGGGGAAGAGGGAGGATATAGGATGGAGGGGGACGATAGAGGAGGGGGGTGGAAGTGAGAGGATGGGGAAGGGGGAGGGAGGAGAAAGAGCATGGGAAGGGAGGGAAGGAGGATGGGGGAGGATATAGGATGGGGAGAGGGAGAGATGATGGGGAAGAGGGAGGATATAGTATGAGGGAGGAGAGAGGATGGGGAGAGAGGATGGGGAGAGAGAGGATAGGGAGGAGAGAGGCTGGGGGAGAGGTAGGAGATTGGATGGGAAAGAGGGATGATATGGGATGGGAAAGGGAAGGGAGAGAGGATGGGGGGATAAGAAAGAGGGAGGATATAGGATGGGGGAGAGGGAGGAGAGAGGTTGGGGTGGAGATGTAAGAGAGAGGATGGGGGAAATGGAGGATAGAGAGGCCGGGGGAGAGGTTGAAGAGAGAATGGGGGAGGAGAGGATGGAGAGGAGAGGGAGAGAGAAGATGTGGGGGAGAGGGAGGAGACAGAATGGGGGGAGAGAGAGGATAGCGGTTGGGGGGATTGAGGGAGAGAGAGGCTGGGAAATAGGGAGGAGAGAGGATGGGGGGATAAGGAGGAGACAGGATGGAGAGGAGAGGGGTGAGGATGGGGGGGGAAAGAGAGGATGGGGGAGAGGGAGGAGAGCGGAGGGAGGAGAGACTCTGCTATCCTGCTATCCCTTGCCTCCTGTGACGATGAATGGGTACCCAGGCCATTAATAAAGGTATTTGGCACAGCTGGGTGCCCCTGAACCAGATTGGGTTGCAGAGCTGACACTCTACAATTCCCAATCAGGGTAATAATACTGCTAAATGTAGTCAAAATGCCTGTGTCTCTCGCCCCTGGGATAAGGGGGCGAGATTAATACCATGTAACGACTGTATAAGTCATGTAGCAGGGTCCCCTGAGTCAAATTATAAATATGAAGTGTCAGCTCTGCAGGCCACTGCGAGTTGAGAGCCTATTCATACATTAGAATTGTCTGTGTGCTTCCAGCTAGGAATTAGCGGACTAGACGCGCTAAAATTAGCTACATTGGCTGGCTGCAGTCCTATTAATATGTAATAATATTTCTAAACTGCGCCTGCTAGGAATAAGGGGTCTCTAGCACTGTTTAAAGGGTTCATTGGATAAGCATGCCTGTGATTACTGTCGCGGCCGAGTTTATTCTTACCTTTACCCGGTCTCGGCCGCGACAGTAACCGGGCGCGCGCCGGGGTGTCCCGTGCGCGCGCCGAAGCCTCGGAGGAGAGGTCCTCCGATCGGGGCTTCCCCCTCCCATCTCTGGGTCCGCCGGGTCCCCCAGAACCCCCTACCGCCATCCCCCACATCGCGGGACACCAGGGCTCCCTCGGGCCTGTCATTACAACACTGTATCACTGTGTTACCGCAGACAAGCAAAGGAAGCCTTAACCACAAGCTAAATTGTTCTGGGTCATGAAAAGATGCCGGATTGCAACAGTTTATAATGCGGTCTCATCATTCAATTAATGTCAATTGATAAAGTGCGTCTGCGGTTATCGATTTTCGTCCGGGCATTGCAACATTGCATCCCGGCCCCAAACCGCCGACCGGGGAAAAGTTAAACCACAAACCATATCACAGCCCACAAATAATTAACCATCTAACTT
Source organism: Ascaphus truei (assembly GCF_040206685.1). Lineage (NCBI taxonomy): Eukaryota > Metazoa > Chordata > Amphibia > Anura > Ascaphidae > Ascaphus > Ascaphus truei. Next base: position 104,082,245 of record NC_134490.1, read on the forward strand.
TTGATAGGAAGGTCCTAGCTTTCTAATTTTTGGTATGCTTAGTTCTAGGGGGTAGACATGTAATCAGGTATAGTTATGGGACTGTAACATTTATTTAAAGGCATAAATGAGAAGTAGCTCGGAGTTTAGTATTTTAAAGTTATAGGAACCGGGACATTTACATTTCAGCCGGGCAGGACAGCGGATACATTAAGCATTCACTATTGTCATTTATGATCAGGGATGAGTAAGGCATAATGTAAATCCAGACTTCTGAGACTCCCTGTAGAGCTGACTCCAGAGTGTCTGCAAAAGTCCGGGGCTTCAAAAGACACCGACCTGGGGAAAGTGCTGAATGTCAGGAAATGTATATAAGCAGTTTGCCTAGCAGATGTCCAGGCATCCTGGAGAAAGGTAGACATTCTGCCGCCGTGAAAGGGGGCTTGGTCAGGTATCCTAAGTGGGTTAAGTGTGAAGTTAGCGCATGACCCTTTGCATACCGTGAAGCCCTTTGCCCGGTGTCACGGGAGACCAAGACTTATACACAAATTAATACCGGGATTCTGCCCTGAGCACACAAGTTGGGTAAAATAAATTGTAATTTATTTCTTTTCAGACAGACACACACATCTTCACAATATACACTCAATAAAACACTTACTGGGATGGGGAAACAAAATCAATTGTCCTTGGAAAGAAACAAAGTCTCTGGGCAGCCCTGCACGCATGCAAGTGGATGCGCACAATGATCCATGTATCAGTTCCTGGCTAGGGGCACAACTTGCCACCCCTATATTTCCACCAAAAGGTATTGTATTGTATGTCTTTATTTATATAGCGCCATAAATATACATAGCGCTTCACAGTAGTAATACATGTTGTAACTATATAAATAACAAATAATATAAATAACAGGTCAAGGGAAGAAGTGCTTCAGACATAAGAGTAACACTAAGGAAGAGGAAGAGTAACAAAAGGTAAAAGTTTGTTCAGTCTGTAGGCGGACGCTCACAGAGGTATGCAAGGGAGACTGGTTATGGTGTAATTAAATAAGGCTTTTTTGCGCCTGTTTCCTTAACATCAGGAAACCATCCAAACAAGGGGTAAACAAAGCTTCTATTCACTTGGGAGTAGTTCTAGTGAAATACTATGCAATCCACCACTCCCTTTAGATAAGCATGTCTCCCAGTCCCAAACATATAGCATGAAATGAACAGATATAAAAAGTCTTATAAATGAAAGCCTTATCTGTTAGCCGCGCTTCTGTAGGGGAAGCTTCTCTGCTCTCTTGGAACTGCACCCTTGTGTGCACAGGAAATGTCAGGCTCCAGGTTAGAATCTTGTCCCCTTTGTCTTGTGGTCAGCTTGTCGCTCAAGACATCTGCCCTTCCTTGGTTTGGAGGGAAAATCTTCTCTGTTCCTGGTTGCTACCTTTTCTTCAGGGTTTGTCAGCATTCAGGTTTAGAAGTTTCCGCTGTGTCTTGAAAGCAGCTCTGCTGTTCCTTCTGGCAGGGCTCAAGACAAGTGTCCCCATGTCAGTCTCACAAGTTGTGAGAGTCAAGGACAATCTCTGCTCTGTCTCCAAGTTCAGCTCAGGTGTGAGCTAAGGAGTCTCTCTTCCTGTCTCAAAAGACAGGCTTTTCTAAGCAATCTAATCAGGCAGGTGGTGTTTGTTAATTGACTACCAGCAGTTAACCACCACACTGCTGGATTAGAGGTACATTACCTGAACAGGGATAACTCCCCTGTTACATACCTCCCCTGTTTGTGGGAAGCTCGGGCTTGCCACGGCCAAAGCCCATCCTTCCACTCTCATTCTAGATATCTCTGTGACTTGAATGAGAGTGGATGGAGGAAGAGAACCCTCAGTCCCGCTGGGATTGGAGCCCTTTCTCCAGTTTATTCGTGTCACCTCCCGAAGGTGCTTGAGATCAGCACTCCTCAGTCACTCGAGGAGGACTTTTCTAAGTATAGTCTTTTTGCTATGTGCGCGGTCATGAGATTTCCCTCGCGTCGGGTGCTCGTCTTATTGTAAGCAGACTGTATGGCCGTAGTTGCAGAGGGTTTAAAAACAGCCCTTTGAGTTTTTTGCTCTTGAAGCTGTCTCTCTGCCCCTTTCCCACTCAATGGGGTTGCTAGTTCAGCTTCTTTGGGATTAAGTTGTAATTCCACACCCACTTCCAGAGAATGTCCCATCTTTTCAGCTTCATCAGCTAAGGATTCTTCTGGTTTTGATTCAGCACGTGTACCTTCTTTTATTGCCTGTTGGGTGGCTGAAGGTTTTGCTAGTGCTTGTTTAGGTGGTTCAAATTTTGCAACCTTGTCTTTCAGACGAGCGATATTCCCAGCTCTCACTGTACCCTTGTCTTCATGGGTTTTTGTGGCTGTGGGACACTGACGCTTAGTCAGGGTCAATACTTGTCCTTGTAGAACTTTCATTTCATCCGTGAGAGATCCCTGTTTTTTGAGTGCGACTTGCAAGTGTCTTCTCAGGGAATTTATCTGCACGCTTTGCTTTCTCTGAGCTTGCTTCCACATTTTTATTGCATTGTGAAGCACTATGAATTTCTTTGCTCGGGCCACAGTTACTTGTTTTAGTTTCTGGACCTTCTTGTGCTCCCTTTTGTGCCGGGTCACCTGGGTTCTAAGCTTGGCCTCTAGCGATGCTTTGGTGATGCTCAGGGTAGCCTTCAGTTTCTCATGCTGCTTTGTGGGGACATACTGGGTAATCAGACGTTCCTGCAGCACTTGAATTTCTTTAACAGCCCGCAAATTGTCTTCCTGCAGAGTTTGCTGCTCCTCCTCGGCCTTCTCGAGGTGCGTACGCAGACCATGCAGTTGGTTCTGCAGTCGGTGCTCTGCTTCAAACTTCTCACCTTCCAAAAGTCTATTTATTTCTTTAAGCTCGTGCAGCTTTTCATTCTTTTCCTTGACGTCGTTTGTCAAATGAAATTTTTTTCTTTGAGTTTTAAGTTTTTTTTTTGTAATCTTAAATGTTTTCCTTTTTCAGTCTCTGTACTATTCAGGGCATCCTTGCAGTCCTCCTTCCATTTACGCACATCTGCTTTGAGAATGACAGTCTCCTGGCGTGAGACTTCCTTCTCTAGGTTGAGGGTCTAAAGCTCCTTCTCAGAGACTTGGAGATCTGTATTAAGATTGACAATCGTTTCTTTAGAAATGTCCAGCTCCTCAGTGAGACTGTGTAGTTCCTTTCTGGAAACTTCCAGGTCTGTGCGACAGCTGTTGGTCTCATGGTGTGAGGCATCCAGTGCTCTGCGGAGTGTATGAACCTCTTTCTGAGATACGTCTACGTCTGTCCGGACACTGTTGACCTCCTGTTGTGAGGCATTCAGCTCTATGCGAAGAGTGTGAACCTCTTGCTGGAAGACTGTCATCTGCTTCAGTGCCTCCTCCTATTTCCGCTTCAGCTTAGCCATCATTATATCAGATTGGCTCTGCTTTTCATCCATGGCGGAATTAGTAGCATTTGCAGTATCTAGCTCAGTCTTGAGATCGTCCAATTCTGTCCTGGCCAAAGAGTACATTGTGAGCACATCTTTCTGTAGCTTCACGTTTTTTTCCCTTAGCCGATCACAGTCACGCCTGGCATTTTTCAGGGCATCCTCAGGGCTGGTCAAGGGATCGACACTCACTGGTTCCGGCTCCGCTTCCCTGGGATGGTTGGTTGGGGCTTCCTCACTATTGGCACCGGACAGACACTTCTTTGGGGTACACGACTTCTGCCTTGGGCCCTCTGGATATTCGGTTAACCGCGGGACGAATTCTCCATTTTCTCTAAGCTGCAGGGCATCTTGGTCCCCCTTTTTCTCCACAGGATCTGCGGACGTGTCTGTTCCTTCCACGGTAAGTGAAGAACTGCTTTTCTTTTTCTTTTTCCGCCTTTTTGTTTTGGATGACACCGTCCCCTCAGGGATACTGGGGTCTCCATCTTCATTCGAAATTTTAGCAGCGTCACTGGATCCACCTGTCTTTTCTTGCAACTGTAACAGCTAACGGAAATATTTGGTGATCCACTGCTCCCGCTCTTTCTCCTGCCGATCATATTTGTCATCATAGGGAGCGGTCTTTTCGGTTCGTATCGAGTTCAAGCACCCCCACCATTCTTGGGGTGTTTTGTGGGTGTGACTCGGTTCGGGTTCCCCGTAACAGATGTCTTCCTCTTTATTGGACTGGAAGGGCCACTCTTCCATGGGGTAGGGTTCATTACAGGAACGCTGCATCTTGTCCTCCATTTTGGGGCTCTCAGGTGTTATTTTCTTCCTGACCTCAGGAGGCGCTATTGCAGCTGTTGCCACTGTATTTGCTAGAACCCCCAATTGTGGTAATCCTACAGGTGGGCCTATTTTGCTTGTAGAGGTCGTTGCTCTCACAGGCATCTCTGTAGACTTTTTTTTTCTCTCTTGGGTAAGTTTACAATATCAGCATACTGTGCACACATTTTCTCTCATCAGGTATACTGGATGTGCAGTTGCTAGGTAAAAAAGTCTATTTGCTTTACACCATTTACTTGCTAGGTACAATCTCTCAGCTTCAGCCAAATAATGTGATTTTCTGCTTGAGTTCAGTCTCAACTTTGGGTATTATGACATTCACTCTTCACACTTTGGGATACCTTATACACAGTTCAGCAATTCCTTTTTTATAGTAGGCAATTTTACCCTCAGCACTTGTTTACTGAAAATTCCCCTGCTTCAGCACAGTCTTGAATCAATTTTCACATTTTTCTGCATGTACTCCATTCACAACTGGTAGTCCTATGCGGTGTGGCAGCCTTTACTTGCAGAATCAGTACCGCTTGTGGGTCACCATCTGTATTCACTGCTTCAGCTAAACATTTGAAAACAACAAACGCCTATCCCTTTTAAGGGCTAACTCACTTCTTGAACCCTGACTATGGCTGGAAGGCAAACCCCATATTTCAATGACCATATTACACTTTATTGTGATAGGCAAATAAGGTTTACCTGCTTCAGCAGTCTCTCTCTCTCTCCTCTTGGGATTGGGGAAAAGAGTCTGTGGTTTTGTAAATTTCAGTGCAGTGTAAGTTTCCTGCCTGGGTGTGTATCACTTTAACTCTGGTCTCTGCTGCATGAGGTTTTTTTATGTTTATGTTGCTCAGACTGTTTGTAGGCAAAAAGCATAAAAAAAATTCACAGCCAAACTCCGGGTTCCTTAACTTCAAGAACCACCTTTCATCCCACTTCTAACACCTAATGTAGGCGGACGCTCACAGAGGTATGCAAGGGAGACTGGTTATGGTGAAATTAAATAAGGCTTTTTTTTGCGCCTGTTTCCTTAACATCAGGAAACCATCCAAACAAGGGGTAAACAAAGCTTTTATTCACTTGGGAGTAGTTCTAGTGAAATACTATGCAATCCACCACTCCCTTTAGATAAGCATGTCTCCCCGCCCCAAACATATAGCATGAAATGAACAGATATAAAAAGTCTTATAAATGAAAGTCTTATCTGTTAGCTGCGCTTCTGTAGGGGAAGCTTCTCTGCTCTCTTGGAACCGCACCCTTGTGTGCACAGGAAATGTCAGGCTCCAGGTTAGAATCTTGTCCCCTTTGTCTTGTGGTCAGCTTGTCGCTCAAGACATCTGCCCTTCCTTGGTTTGGAGGGAAAATCTTCTCTGTTCCTGGTTGCTACCTTTTCTTCAGGGTTTGTCAGCATTCAGGTTTAGAAGTTTCCCCTGTGTCTTGAAAGTAGCTCTGCTGTTCCTTCTGGCAGGGCTCAAGACAAGTGTCCCCATGTCAGTCTCACAAGTTGTGAGAGTCAAGGACAATCTCTGCTCTGTCTCCAAGTTCAGCTCAGGTGTGAGCTAAGGAGTCTCTCTTCCTGTCTCAAAAGACAGGCTTTTCTAAGCAATCTAATCAGGCAGGTGGTGTTTGTTAATTGACTACCAGCAGTTAACCACCACACTGCTGGATTAGAGGCACATTACCTGAACAGGGATAACTCCCCAGTTACACAGTCCTTACAGGGTTCGTTCGGGAACCCTTAGCTCTAACGAATTCCAGAAGAGGGGTATGATCCTTGGTTACGATATTATTAACCCCTCACACTCCAGAGCCGCAGACGCTGGAACTTGGTCAAATCGTTGTTAAAATCAGATGAATCTCTCTGGGTCTGGGCTGCAGGCATCTTTATAGGGTCCTATACCTTACATATACACCCAATCCCTTCCGTGGGAACACTTTTCCCCCCTATCCCAGACTTGCCAGTAGTTCATAGCATTGGCAGAAGTGGCTTCCTGGTTTGCACAGAGCATGTGTCAACTTGACACCGAAGCTGCTTAGCATACTGGGACCAACTTCTTACCTGGTGACATTAAGTCTGGGGTTTGGCTACCAAGTATGAATGGCCCATCCTGCGTACCAGGATCTGCTACTCAGGGATATCCTGGCCACTTTAACACCTAGCCTCTCTGAGGCTTTTCAACTTCGTATTTCTCATAGACACAGAGGTACCAATTTAGCAGGGTGCCATTTGAAGCCCAAATATGAAAAAGCCCTCAGCTCATATACCCGTAACATATTTACATGTTAATACATTCCTGGCAGGAAAAGCTTCCTGCCTCTACATTTAAAAACACCAGTACAATATAGTTTATTTATAAAAGTATGTTCTGCTTATGCTACTATTATAAATAAACCTTATATGTATGTGTAGCCATGCATAACAATGGTCTACAGTCATCTCTCCTTCTGGCAGTAAAACCTTGTAAGTTACAGGAATGCCAGCAGTAATCATGGAGGTTTGCCCTCACACCCTGGTGAGGTGCCCTATGTATGGATGGGAGTGGCTACATGCTCTGAGTCCATAGTTAGTGACATCAGAGCTGTGTCTGCCTCCTGAGGTATATAAGGCACCGCACTGCCTAAAGTTTGTGTTGGATCCTGCAAGGTGAAGGCGAAGCAACAAGTTCTGATGTGCCCACTAGTGCAGTAACTAGTGGCACCGTTCTATATATGCAGTTAGAAAATGCCAACTGTGTCCAGGGACCTGGCACAGGGGTGATCTCCCTACGGGGAGAGGGGATCCCACTCCAGTGGGAGGGCGTACCTTTTAAAGGGGAGCACCGAGCGATGTGCGGCTGAAGCGCGGACTGCGAGGGGCAGCTGGCCCAAAACACCACGCACAATAAAGATGACTTGTTCAACGAGAACCCCATGGTGTGAGTCTGAAATTACTCTCCAGGGGCCATCACCACCAAGAAGGAGTTCCTCATCGGGACCATCTCCCTGCGGACGCATAGATCCTGATGAGGTGGAGGCGCTGCACATGATATAGGTAGGACTCGCACCCACTACCTCAGCTGCCTGTCTGGCGTGACATCCCCTATACCATCATGCGGGAGACTCAGGAGTCCTGTTGCCTACAGGTGCACCACCAGACACAAACATGTAATGAGGGCTGGATAGACCACAGGGGCCAATGTGAGATTGGGTGGGTCAGACCAGAGGGAACAACCGTTACATATGTGTATGTTTTCTTTTACTTAGCTGCACTCCAAAAATTAGATTGCAAGCTTACTCCTAGTGCCACAAATACAATGAGCACATTTAACATACATCCAGTTACCTGCAGCTAGCTTTAGAGCTGCAAAACAGGGACACGAATAATAGTGTAGGGGAAAACATGATATTAGGGGGACAATACATTTTGACCCCTTCAGTCCCAACATGGATTAGGGTTATTAACGGTGGTGTAAGGGAAAACAGGGGATTATGGGGATAATACATTTTAACCCCTTCACTCCCAACAGGGTTTAGGGTTAACCAGACGGGTATAATGCCTTTATTTTTGGCCTGGTTAACCCCTCTGGCCATACCCGGCTGCAGGAACTGTTGGCAAACTTGCCATTGGGTGGGAATTTGCTTCCCATGCCAAGATAGGCTGTGTATTACCCAGATAGGCTTGGGAGGGTGTTATAAGCCCGTGCAGGATATCGGGCGGGTGTTTACTGTGTTCTTCTGTGATCCATCGGAAGGTATAGTGTGCAGTACAGAGACAATTCCATCGCAACCAAGGATTGTACCCCGCTACGAAAGTTTGTTAGAACTAAGGACTTGTAAACGAATTCTGCAAGCGCAGAACGAAGATACTTCTTTCGGCGGAGAAATAGGGTCTGCAAGCGGCGCCCATAGCCAAAGACGGTTTTGCGTCTCTTGTTTGCGTATCAACCCCGCTCCTGGGAATTAATACCTAGAGACTGTATTTCGTGGACTTTCGTTCTGGAAATCATTTATTTCATTTTACCTCATTCTCGTGTTATTTCGTGTTATCTTGTAAATCAAGCTGTGCGTGTTTCTTGTGTGAATAAATTACAATTTATTTTATCCTCACGTTTTGTTCAATCAAAGGATCCAGCTATTTTGTTGGGATAAGCACTGGTCTCCCTTGACACACATGCCCCCCCCCCCCCTTCTATGTATTTTAATGCTTTTTAACATTTTACCATGTCTTGCTAGCCCTTAATAGTGTGATTAAATTGTATCTGTCCCTTGCCTTACAGTGTGCGCACGCTCTCTCCTAGATTTATACAGGTTTGCATTATGTATGTCACTGAGTTGGTATGCCCAGCACCCTCATGTGTGTATTATATGTGCTTTAACTGTGAATCAAACGAAAGAGTCGGGGCTTGCACACGTTTATTATCACTGCAAAAAAAAAAAAACACATCACTGACACCGAACACCGCCTCTCCTTTCCCCCTCCCTCCCCCTTTAGAAATCATATATTTGCTACTTTTTTCATGCAGCTGGGCGTATTCTACATTGCCTGATTTTTTTCTATGGATTTGCTACTGTTTTGGGTTGCGACGGCTCGATTGTTATTTATTTTAGGGTAGTAAAGGGAATTTGGAAAACCTTGGGGGTTTTTTTTAGATGAGGGTTGATCCTTGTGTTAAATAATTGTGCGGTACAGGAGGGGCTGAGCTGATGATGGCTGCACTGAACTCCCTGCAAGCTGTGAAGGGGAAGATCCAGGCTTTGCAGCAGCAGGCCGACGATGCTGAAGAGAGAGCGCAGGACTTGCACAGCGAGCTGGACAGTGAACGGGAGATGCGTGAGAAAGTGAGACGAAGCTACTCCAAACTCTACGGCCTCTGTTTCCTGTCCTCTCTCTCTCTCTCTGCTTCTTGCTCAGTCTTTGCATTTACACCAGCTGATGTGTTACACGCTATATCATCACTCCGTGGTTTCTCTGCTGCAATGTTAATCTTGTTATAGTCCCATTGGAAATGCTACCAGTGCAATTCAAAACATCGTTCTGTATCAAACTAAAAATACTGTATATACTTGTAATCTGTGTACGAGGTGCTCCTTGGCCCCTAGGATTGATTCTACTGTATGTATCAAGGCTAATACGTTTGTATTGATGCACTGCCAACCGGAGTATATTTCATAGGTGCATAAAGTGTAGTAATTTTGGTAAAACGGGTTCTTACATTTTGCTGAAGATGAAATGTCCAAACGCTCCTGACATTAACATAAGGATCGCCTTAGTATATAGCCCTCACGATGATTTTGGAGCTGCTTCTGAATCGATCTGTGATCAGCAGCATTGCAGACATGCCAGGAAATCGAAGACCAGTTCTGGTTCTAAATGTGGCTATTTCCTAAGGAAATATATTATTATTGTGATGCTTTAGTTAGAAAACATGCACTGGATTATGATCTGGGGATGACTTGTCTGAAGACCGAAATCCGTTAGATATGCATAATAATAATGCACATATATATGACACTTGGAACATAGAGAGTCATTTTATGATGCACTCAACCGCTACTAGAGGTAAACAATTAATAGTTTAATAGTTTCACATAGAAAACATAATTTTAAAACATAAGCGGCGCATGAGAATAGGCAGCTATGCAGCTCTATAGATTAATGTGGAATCATACCCCCTGCAGCTGTTATTGTAACAGTTATTATAATACAGAGAGAACCTGCAATCCAAGTGTTAAATACTCTCCACTAGTCACTGATACTATCAGCACTGTGGACAATGCTGTATTCAATACAATGGAAGCCTATATGCAAGATAAATTATTGATCAGAGTACAATCAATAATAGTAACGGGTTGTATACCCTTATGTTCCAAATATCTATTCCCTGATAGCACCCCTCTAGTACGTCCATTATACACGACTGAGCAGGGACCCCCCATCCCCCTTCCGTTTGCTATATATGAGACTTGACATATTTGTGACTGGCAATTCTCGTGTGATCTGGTTTGATTCGGTTGTCTAGTACTCTTTATCTCTAGAACATCAGGCAAAGTTTTTTGTTAACCTGACTTTGATCCTATTAATGCTTTTTTTTTTTAAAGGCCTAATCTTTCTTGTTCTCAGTGATACTATGAAACATAGAACCTGATTTACACTGTGACGATGTTGTAGACTTGGGGTAGCAATATTGGGCTTGGCTAATGTGCTGTAGAATCTAGATAATCCCCAAATCTTCTGTCCTCTCTCCGCCATTCTCCTGCAACGGACTATTCCCCACTACATTCCTTCGTAATGTCTGCATACTACAGGGTCTAACGACTGCAATAGTTGCAGCTCAGGAGACCCCAAAGTTTGGGAGAAATGTAATCTCTTAACAAAAACGTGCATTTGTCCGTTTTCAAAATGCTTACTTCCTGCTAGCGAGCTGATGTCTAAGACAACCATGCTAGTTGGCTTGCCTGCAGCTTTGTGTAGGTGACTGTAAGAGATGTGTGCAGAGGTATATTTAATGGAGATCGATTAGGGTGAAATTAAATCCTGACTTTATTGGGCCTGTTCTCCTTTAACAAGGCAACATATACAATAAAAAATAAAAGTAAAGGCCTACTCCACTTTGGAGATTAACTAAACCTTTACTCCAGTGTGTGTGTGTGTGTGTGTGTGTGTGTGTGTGTGTGTATACACACACACACACACAAATACAGCAATCAGAACTGCATTCTGTCTATAGCCAGAGAATCCCTGCAAATTAAAGCCAGGACTGGCCGTACTAGAGGGCAGAATAATTATCAAAAACACCAAGAACAAAGAAAGCACTCAGACATATCTCATAAATAATGCAAAAAAAAAAAATGATTAAAGTAATGAGCAAATAATTTTAATCAAACACATCTAACAAATAAAACTAAAATAACACACACACATGGAAACAGACTGAAAAAAAACTGAAAAAATCAATGTAAAAAAAGGACAAATAAGAAATACATTTTAAAAAAAATACTGAGGGGAATGGAACCTAAAAAGACAGATCACACTGGGGACTATGTACCCAGAGTAATCACGACCAGACGGTCATCTACATGAATGTTACCAGAGTCTGGGAAGAAGCCCAGTAGGGCGAAATGCATTAGTGGTACAGATGGACACTCCCTGTTGCTAAATGATGGACACTTTATCTTCAAAGGACTGCTTGCTATGCCGCACTTAATCGGCGTTACCTCTCCTGGAAGCAATTCTATCCACGCCAGGGACATTCTGTCCATCATCTGGCTGAGTATCTTTGCTCTTACATTGCCATATAGGCTTCATTGTGATATTTGTTACTGGACTTTACATTCTGTTGTTCCCCATACATTTTGGGACTAGAGCATTTAGCAGCTACACTGTAGCCATTTTTTGTACTATCTGCATTTGGTATGTTTGCAACCTATAGATCTTCAGGGGATACTTAATTTAGACATGTCTTTTTGTATCCACCATGCAAACATTTGCACTCATGCTTTTACATTGTAATTTGTTCTATTTGAGGGGTTCTCATTTATGTGAGATTAGGTTAATTGTCAGCATCACATTTGTTTCTGAAGTTCATGGATATATGGTAACATTCATGTAGATGACTATCCTGGAACCAGGGTTAGTGTGATGTATGAATAGCTCCAGTTAGCTTAACTCAGCCCCTTTTCCAAAGCACACCAAGTCCTGCTATATTTTCTTCACTTTATTGGGAAAGCATCAGTCATATACAGGCACTTGTGGATGGTATGGTATGGGTGAGAGAGTGCTTCTCTGTGTGGGTGCTTTGTAATCAGAGGCAGGTAAAAAGGGAATGGCCTTGCCAGGAGGTGTGTAGCATAAGAGTACTCACTCAGCCAGTTCAGGAAGGAAAATAAAGTGTGTAATGGTTGTAACACAGGAATAGGGTCAGGGCTAAACTACCTGTGAAAACAGACAGGGGAGTATGGAAAAGTCCATTTAACTTGGAGGACTAGAGATGTTGCCAGGGCAACCAGAATCTAGCAGACTGGAGAGAGGAATGTATCATACATGTATCCATTCCATCTGCACTAGGAGTGGAGTTGCAGGGAAAGCTACATCCAAATAAAGCTAGCAATCAGTAGGGGGAGGAATAGGGGGAGCAGAGATAGATATTCCTGTTCCAGGACAATGACGTGGTACAAAGGTCGTGATTACTCTGGGTACATAGTCCCCAGTGTGATCTGTCTATTTAAGTTCCATTTCCCTCAGTATTTTTTTCTGTATGTAGTTCTTATTATTTGTCCTTTTTTGCTTTGATTTTTCAGCACGTTTTTTCAGTCTGTTTCCATGTGTGTGTTATTTTAGTTTTATTTGTTAGATGTGTTTGATTTAAAATTATTTGTTTATTACTTTAATCGCTTCTTTTTTGCATTATTTATAAGATATATCAAGTGCATTCTCTGGGGGCTTCTTTGTTCTTGGTGTTTTTGATATATAGATATATCTATATCCCGACAAACTGGGCAAAAACCCACTCGCCCCTGTGTGACGGTGACTTTGTAACAGGCTATTAATAATACACACCAAATATAACTGGGTTGAACTGAACAAGGCTTAGATATGATAAAATATAATTTATTCCTTGAAAAAGGTGAACACACGAGATATACAAATAACAGACAAAATATGCACTTACTTAAAGTTGGGAATGATGAAATAGTCAGAAATCGTGACTAGCAGTTCATACAGCAATCTTGAAAATCACAAAAGACACGAAAGACAATAGCCATTGGCTGAGCCTGGTTCTTATACAATTATTTCCCATTGAACACAACCTAAACCCAGCCTCTCTCATAAATTAGTGGTGAGGTTGACAGTTTTCCTCAGAGTAAAACTCCTCCCACCCAAGGACATTTAAAAATTGCTTTTCCTATCTAAATAACTTCATAACTTCAGTTAAGTGGTACTTACTGGCACGTGAGCCATATTAATACATTCCGGCACGCATGACGCTCCCAATAAGACTAAATATTACCGTGTAATACTAAAATTAAGAGAGATATTAATATCTGTCTCTTAGGACCTGCTAGACATCATGTGTCTGTAATCGTTATTTGCGGCTCGGCCCCCCGGTTAGACATATGTAATTTTTAGCATGTTCAGCCGAGGACATCTCATGGTATTCTTATATTTAATAAGGTCACTCATTCTGATATCTCCTTGGGTAACCGCACCCCTGGCCCCCATAACCCCATGTCAATAAATCCTTTGAAGAAGGGACTCCTGTGTAGAGAACATTTGTCACAGGTGCTAGATTTCACACCCAATGCCCCAGACATGGGCCTAGCTGTCTCTACCAGCAAGATGTGTTAACATACACAGTGACATGCGGCTTTGCGCGACGTCACATAGCACCCTGTTGCCATGGCAACGTGGCGTCATTTGTGGATATATATATATATATTATATAATATATATATATATTACACCTTATTAAGGTTATGGTGGGTAAAAAAAGTGCTCATTTGCATTTCATTTCCCAGAATCCCTTGCTGCAGTGGAAGTGCTGTGTGCTGGATGATAATGGTGAAAGGCAGGGTTGCAGACCTGTCTAAGACATACAAATTAGCATACAGTAATATTTCCATTTGATATATATATATATATATATATATATATATATATACAGTGCTTGACAAATCACCCAAAAATGTACTCGCCAAACCAAAAAATCTACTCGCCACCTAGTCCCGCCCCCAATTCCGCCCCTAGTCTTGCTTTAAAAAAAATACAGAAATAAAATAAATTAAATAAATTCCTAGTAAGAACATTCGTTTTTGACATACGTTTATTTATTGTATTATAGTATACTACAATTAGTCCTTGTTACGTGTGTGTGTATGTGTGTGTATGTGTGTGTGTGTGTGTGTGTAAATGTCGGATCTAGAAAAAAAAGTCAGATGTGAATGACTCGTTTCCTGAACCCCATAACTAGTGTCTGGATGCCCCCACTTCCCAATATTTAAAGCAGCAATCCCGCCTGGGATCTTACCTGATCCGCAGTCCCTCAATGTCCAGGTACACTCATTCCCGCAATGTTATAAGTTGGAGGGGAGGTGTTCCCTACCTGTCTTCTGGGTTAGGGGGGGTTCCGATACCTCCCGTGTGAAGCTTGAGCCAGATCTGGAAGAAAGCAGTATAGGTTATTTCGGTGTAGTATAGGACAGTTAAGATATATAGGGTAAATAAGATATCCAGATCCAGAGTGTGAGACAGAGAGAGAGTGGGTGAGAGACAGAGAGAGTGAGGTGAGAGAGACAGAGAGAGTGAGGTGAGAGAGACAGAGTGTGGGTGAGAGAGAGAGAGTGTGGGTGAGAGAGAGAGAGTGTGGGTGAGAGAGAGAGTGTGGGTGAGAGAGAGAGAGTGTGGGTGAGAGAGAGAGTGTGGGTGAGACAGAGAGTGAGGTGAGAGAGACAGAGTGTGGGTGAGAGAGACAGAGTGTGGGTGAGAGAGAGAGACAGTGTGGGTAAGAGAGAGAGAGACAGAGTGTGGGTGAGAGAGAGAGACAGAGTGTGGGTGAGAGAGAGACAGAGAGAGGGTGAGAGAGACAGAGAGAGGATGAGAGAGACAGAGAGAGGATGAGAGAGACAGAGAGAGGATGAGAGAGACAGAGAGAGGATGAGAGAGACAGAGAGAGGATGAGAGAGACAGAGAGAGGATGAGAGAGACAGAGGGAGGGTGAGAGAGACAGAGAAAGGGTGTGAAAGAGAGGGTGAGAGAGAGAGACGGAGAGAGGGTGAGAGAGAGAGACAGAGAGAGGGTGAGACAGAGAGAGGGTGAGACAGAGAGAGGGTGAGACAGAGAGAGGGTGAGACAGAGAGAGGGTGAGACAGAGAGAGGATGAGACAGAGAGAGGGTGAGACAGAGAGAGGGTGAGACAGAGAGAGGGTGAGAGAGAGAGACAGAGAGAGGGTGAGAGAGACGGAGAGAGGGTGAGAGAGAGAGAGACAGAGAAAGGGTGAGAGACAGAGAGAGACAGAGAAAGGGTGAGAGAGGGTGGGAGAGAGACAGATAGAGGGTGAGAGAGAGACAGAGAGAGGGTGAGAGAGAGACAGAGAGAGGGTGAGAGAGACAGAGAGAGGGTTAGAGAGAGACAGAGAGGGAGGGTGAGGAGGTGGGTGACGGTGACTGACTGTGAACAGGTAACGGTAACGTGACTTTGGGTGGGCAGGTGACGGTACACACACACTGTCTCACACAGTCACTTAGTGACACACACACACTCAGTCACACACACACAGTCACTCAGTCAAGCACAGTCACTCAGTCACACACGCACAGTCACTCTGCCACACACGCACAGTCACTCTGCCACACACGCACAGTCACTCAGTCACACACGCACAGTCACTCAGTCACACACGCACAGTCACTCAGTCACACACACACTGAGTCACACACACACTCAGTCACACACACGCACACACTCAGTCACACACACACACACTCAGTCACACACAGTCCCACTCAGTCCCACTCAGTCCCACACACGCACACTCAGTCCCACACATGCACACTCAGTCCCACACATGCACACTCAGTCCCACACACGCACTCAGTCACACATGCACACTCAGTCACACACTCACACACTCACCCGCAAGGCAGGGGGCCCTCCGCACTGCAGGGAGTCGCTCATGGCAGCGGGGGCCTCCGCACAGCAGCGGCCACTCCACAAGGCAGGGCGTAGCGGGGGCTGGCCGCACGGCAGCGGGCCCTCCGCACGGTAGGGGCGGTTAGGGGGGTCTCCCAAGGTAGCAGGGGTTGCCGCAAGGCAGCGGGCCCTCCGCATGGAAAGAGGGGGTAGGGGGGGGGTCTCCCATGGTAGCGGGGGTTGCCGCACGGCAGCGGGCCCTCCCCACGGTAGGGGGGTCTCCCAAGGTAGCAGGAGTTGCCGCAAGGCAGCGGGCCCTCCGCACGGTAGGGGGGTCTCCCAAGGTAGCGGGGGTTGGCGCACGGCAGCGGGCCCTCCGCACGGTAGGGGGTGTAGGGGGGGTCTCCCATGGCAGAGGGGGTTTGCCGCACGGCGCGGGGTTGAGGATTCGCCTCATAGCAGGGAGGCATGGAAGGAAATTGAGGCATGGCAGGGAGGCAGGCATGGGAATGGAAGCAGGGAGACAGGCATGGGAATGGAGGCAGGGAGGCAGGCATGGGAATGGAAGCAGGGAGGCAGGCATGGGAATGGAGGCAGGGAGGCAGGCATGGGAATGGAAGCAGGGAGGCAGGCATGGGAATGGAGGCAGGGAGGCAGGCATGGGAAGGGAGGCACGCATGGGAATGGAGGCAGGGAGGCAGGCATGGGAATGGAGGCAGGGAGGCAGGCATGGGAATGGAGGCAGGGAGGCAGACATGGGAATGGAAGCAGGGAGGCAGGCATGGGAATGGAGGCAGGGAGGCAGGTATGGGAATGGAAGCAGGGAGGCAGGCATGGGAATGGAGGCAGGGAGGCAGGCATGGGAATGGAGGCAGGGAGGCAGGCATGGGAATGGAGGCAGGGAGGCAGGCATGGGAATGGAGGCAGGGAGGCAGGCATGGGAATGGAAGCAGGGAGGCAGGGATGGGAATGGAGGCAGGGAGGCAGGCATGGGAATGGAGGCAGGGAGGCAGGCATGGGAATGGAGGCAGGGAGGGAGGCATGGGAATGGAGGCAGGGATGGGAATGGAAGCAGGGAGGCAGGCATGGGAATGGAGGCAGGGAGGCAGGCATGGGAATGGAGGCAGGGAGGCAGGGATGGGAATGGAAGCAGGGAGGCAGGCATGGGAATGGAGGCAGGGAGGCAGGGATGGGAATGGAAGCAGGGAGGCAGGGATGGGCAAGGAGGCAGGCATGGGAATGGAGGCAGGGAGGCAGGCATGGGAATGGAAGCAGGGAGGCAGGCATGGGAATGGAGGCAGGGAGGCAGGCATGGGAATGGAAGCAGGGAGGCAGGCATGGGAATGGAGGCAGGGAGGCAGGCATGGGAATGGAGGCAGGGAGGCAGGCATGGGAATGGAAGCAGGGAGGCAGGCATGGGAATGGAAGCAGGGAGGCAGGCATGGGAATGGAGGCAGGCATGGGAATGGAAGCAGGGAGGCAGGCATGGGAATGGAGGCAGGGAGGCAGGCATGGGAATGGAAGCAGGGAGGCAGGCATGGGAATGGAGGCAGGCATGGGAATGGAAGCAGGGAGGCAGGCATGGGAATGGAGGCAGGGAGGCAGACATGGGAATGGAGGCAGGGAGGCAGACATGGGAATGGAGGCAGGGAGGCAGGCATGGGAATGGAGGCAGGGAGGCAGGCATGGGAATGGAAGCAGGGAGGCAGGCATGGGAATGGAAGCAGGGAGGCAGGCATGGGAATGGAAGCAGGGAGGCAGGGATGGGAATGGAGGCAGGGAGGCAGGCATGTGAATGGAGGCAGGGAGGCAGGGATGGGAATGGAGGCAGGGAGGCAGGCATGGGAATGGAAGCAGGGAGGCAGGCATGGGAATGGAGGCAGGGAGGCAGGCATGGGAATGGAGGCAGGGAGGCAGGCATGGGAATGGAAGCAGGGAGGCAGACATGGGAATGGAAGCAGGGAGGCGGGCATGGGAATGGAGGCAGGGAGGCAGGCATGGGAATGGAAGCAGGGAGGCAGGCATGGGAATGGAAGCAGGGAGGCAGGCATGGGAATGGAGGCATTGAGGCAGGCATGGGAATGGAGGCAGGGAGGCAGGCATGGGAATGGAGGCAGGGAGGCAGGCATTGGAATGGAGGCAGGGAGGCAGGCATGGGAATAGAGGCAGGGAGGCAGGCATGGGAATGGAAGCGGGAGGCAGGCATGGGAATGGAAGCAGGGAGGCAGGCATGGGAATGGAGGCAGGGATGGGAATGGAGGCAGGGAGGCAGGCATGGGAATGGAGGCAGGGAGGCAGGGATGGGAATGGAGGCAGGGAGGCAGGCATGGGAATGGAAGCAGGGAGGCAGGCATGGGAATGGAAGCAGGGAGGCAGGGAGGCAGGCATGGGAATGGAGGCAGGGAGGTAGGCATGGGAATGGAGGCAGGGATGGGAATGGAGGTAGGGAGGCAGGCATGGGAATGGAGGCAGGGAGGCAGGCATGGGAATGGAAGCAGGGAGGCAGGGATGGGAATGGAGGCAGGGAGGCAGGCATGGGAATGGAGGCAGGGAGGTAGACATGGGAATGGAAGCAGGGAGGCAGACATGGGAATGGAAGCAGGGAGGCAGGCATGGGAATGGAGGCAGGGAGGCAGGCATGGGAATGGAAGCAGGGAGGCAGGCATGGTAATGGAGGCAGGGAGGCAGGCATGGGAATGGAGGCAGGGAGGCAGACATGGGAATGGAAGCAGGGAGGCAGACATGGGAATGGAAGCAGGGAGGCAGACATGGGAATGGAGGCAGGGAGGCAGGCATGGGAATGGAGGCAGAGAGGCAGGGATCGGAATGGAAGCAGGGAGGCAGACATGGGAATGGAGGCAGGGAGGCAGGCATGGGAATGGAAGCATGGAGGCAGACATGGGAATGGAGGCAGGGAGGCAGGCATGGGAAGGGAGGCAGGCATGGGAATGGAGGCAGGGAGGCAGGCATGGGAATGGAAGCAGGGAGGCAGGCATGGGAATGGAGGCAGGGAGGCAGGGATGGGAATGGAAGCAGGGAGGCAGACATGGGCATGGAGGCAGGGAGGCAGACATGGGAATGGAGGCAGGGAGGCAGGCATGGGAATGGAGGCAGGGAGGCAGGCATGGGAATGGAGGCAGGGAGGCAGACATGGGAATGGAGGCAGGGAGGCAGGCATGGGAATGGAGGCAGGGAGGCAGGCATGGGAATGGAGGCAGGGAGGCAGGCATGGGAATGGAGGCAGGGAGGCAGGCATGGGAATGGAGGCAGGGAGGCAGGCATGGGAATGGAGGCAGGGAGGCAGGCATGGGAATGGAGGCAGGGAGGCAGGCATGGGAATGGAGGCAGGCATGGGAATGGAAGCAGGGAGGCAGGCATGGGAATGGAGGCAGGGAGGCAGGCATGGGAATGGAGGCAGGGAGGCAGGCATGGGAATGGAGGCAGGCATGGGAATGGAAGCAGGGAGGCAGGCATGGGAATGGAAGCAGGGAGGCAGGCATGGGAATGGAGGCAGGGAGGCAGGCATGGGAATGGAGGCAGGGAGGCAGGCATGGGAATGGAGGCAGGCATGGGAATGGAGGCAGGGAGGCAGGCATGGGAATGGAGGCAGGGAGGCAGGCATGGGAATAGAGGCAGGGAGGCAGGCATGGGAATGGAAGCAGGGAGGCAGATGGAGGCAGGGATGGGAATGGAGGTATGAGGCAGGGATAGGGATGGGAAGGGAGGCATGAGGCTTACTTACCTTCTTGCTCCTTGCAGCAGGATCCAAAGGGAGGGGCCACGTCACAGCGCGGGCTCACATAGAGCCTGGCTGAATGCCAAAAAAATCCTGGCAGCAGGCCAACAAGTGTCATCCAATCAGGAAGGGGGATTTTTTTTTTGGTTTGTTTTAGCGCGAGCAGGGGAATTAATTAAAAACAGCGTGGCTGCTTGGCATGTCGCCAGCCGACAATATCCTATCGCTCCTGGCGAGCGGACGACCGGATTTGTCGAGCACTGTATATATATTTTTACACACACACAAGTCCAACAAGACTCTTATCTGTTTCTGTTGTAGTAGCTGCAGGCTTTTGCAGTCCAATCTCTCCCAGGAATAACAGTCTGGTCTTTCCTCTGTCAGCATAGTTGTATGCTCAGGAAAACTCTGGTCTGTTCTACTCCTTATGTCAGCCCAAATGTGAGCTAAGGAATCCCTCTCCTGTGTCTCACATGAGGCTTTTTACATAGCCTCATTAGTCCAGGTTTTTACATAGCCTCATTAGTCCAGGTGGAGCCTATTTAATTGAGTGGCTGCAATTAACTATCTCTCTGCTGTATTATCAGAGCTCTGAGACTGCTTTATTTAAACAGGGATAAGTCCCTGTTACAGTGGCCATTTATTTTTTCTCAAAATAGCCACGCAGTCACTTCCTGCAGATAACGATGTCTAAGGGTTCCTTTATCAGACTTCCATGCTGGTTTGTTAACTACTATTTTTCCCCATGAGGAGCCAACGTTTATGCTACATGTTAACTTCCCCGTTCATTTAACAGCAGAGCAAATTAGATCTATGTTGGCCAATTAAAGTCTTTAGCGCTATTGGTACTAAAACCAATGGGATCATTGAACTTGGCCTTATCACTTGGAATGTGGAAGTATTGCAGCCATCTTTCCTCGCTTACAAATAAAAGCGAACTGTATTATAGTTACATAGTAGATGAACTTCCGTCCATCAAGTTCAACCTATGCTAAATTTAGACAACAGATACTTTATCCTATATCTATACTTATTGATCCAGAGGAAGGCAAACAAAAACTCCAGAGTCACATCATCCAATGATATCTCATAAGGAGAAAAATAAATTCCTTCCTGACTCCAAGAATTGGCAATCAGATTAATACCTGAATCAACATCCTTCCCATGTATACTTATTTGGTATATCCCTGTATACCTTTCCTATCTAAAATGATGTCCAACCTTTTTTTGAACAAATCTATTGTATCTGCTATCACAGTCTCCATGGGTAATGAATTCCACATTTTAACTGCCCTTACTGTAATGAACCTTTTCCTTTGTTGCTGGTGAAATCTCCTTTCCTCCAACCTTAAGGGATGCCCCCGAGTCCTTTGTACTGCCCTTGGGATGAATAGTTATTTTGAAAGCTCCTTGTATTGTCCCCGAATATATTTGTATATAGTTATCATATCCCCTCTTAGACGCCTCTTTTCTAATGTAAATAAATCTAATTTAGCTAGTCTCTCCTCATAAGTTAGATTTTCCATCCCCTTTATTAATTTGGTGGCTCTTCTCTGCACTCTCTCTAGTTCCATAATGTATTTTCTTAGGATTGGTGCCCAAAATTGTACTCCATATTCAAGGTGTGGACTTACTAATGCTTTGTAAAGGGGCATAATTATGTTTATTTCCTGATCACCCTGGCAGTGGGCAATATTGGGTTAATCCCTTCTCACTCTAGGTAGGACAGGAAATAGACTTTTGCAGGTAGGCCATATAAGGCCCCTCCCTCTACCTGCACCTTAGTCTTTTTCCTGTCCTCACAGCTAGGAGTAGGATTTTTTATTTTCTAATAGGACTCACCTACTGCACCTAGTGCAGATATCCAGGGTCTCAGCCTCTCTGCCCTGAAGCTCCGATCGACGCGCCCGACGGGTGGCAAGACAGAGACCCCTTAGAGTCGGGGTAGCCCCTAAACCCATTGGGGGGGGGGGGAGCAGCTGCAGCCGCGGGCGGGGAAGCTTAGGTGCAAAGCCCCAGGACCAAACGAAGGCGCACAGCAGCTGCAGCTGGGAGCCGTGGAGGCCCAGACTCGCCGCATTAGCGTCTGGTACGCTGCGGTAAAGTACCCAGGAGCCCGCTACACGCGGAGGGGGGAGCAGCCATAGCTGCGAGCCGGAGGAGGCTCAATTGACCGCGCTAGCGTCTGGGACGCGGCGGTAAAGTACCCCAGGAACCCTGCTATACGAAGAAGGTTCATATTGACCGCATTAGTGTCTGGACACTGCGGTAAAGGGTACAGTGCACGCGGCCGCTCGGGAGCGCGCGCGTCACATCGGCCGGCAGATGCGTGTACAGACACGCGAGCCGTGCACGAGCACTTGATGACGTCATAGAAGCGACGAGCACACTGTGTGTATGTGTGAGTGAGAGCTGCAGCATGGAACGCTCAGCAAGGAGAAGCCAAGTGCTGGAAATGGATTAAAAAACGGAAACACCCAAAACTTCAGTTCCCAAGGCTAGGTGAGTCCTTAGTTTTAGTTCTACATGGGAAAGAGAGATGGTATATATACATTAGGGTGTATGTTTAGTATTTATTTTGTTTTTATAATTTAGTTCGGTGGTTACCCTCCCTGAAGCAGGATCTTCAAAAGGGACAGGGGAATCCCTGCAACATAAATGAAAGGTTGCTAAGAAAACTAAATGGTGTTCAGCTTGTGAGAAACCAGCCCTAATAGGGAAGTAATTATGTGAAGATTGTCTTAAGGCACCTGCAGGTGATACCAATGAACAAATGAGCACTTTCCTTATTGATGAAGGAGGCTGTTAAACAGAGTGTTGATGAGGCAGTCCAGCAAGCTGTTAACCCTGCGCAGGAAAGATCTAGATCCCAGACCAGTATGGATAAGGGGAAAGGTTTTTTCATCATATGAGTCTGAAATTGATTGTTTTCATGTGTCAGAGAGTGAAATGGATTCATCAGATCAAGATATTCAGGAAGAGGAATCTGAATTTGATGTAGAAAGGGTGGATCCACTCATCAAAGCCATGATACAGGCTTTGGAACTGGAAGACACTGAGGAGTTAACCCACAAAAAAGATAAACTTTTTGGGGCGAGACAAAGAGTGTCCTGGCTGCTTCAAGAGTTTCTGTACTGGCCTGCTGTTGACAGGCTAAGCAGTCTGCTGCTGCTGCTGCTGCGGCTGCTGCTGCTGCTGCTTTAAAAAGGTAGAGTCTTTACTATCCATCAAGTAGTTAAGGACCTCATTCAGGTGGAGTTGGCGCAACCAGACGCCAGAGTATTTACGCCTAAAATGTTTGGGAAGATGTATCCATTCCCACAAGAGGAGGTAAAATTTTGGGATGTCAGCACAAAGGTGGATACTGCTATTTCCAGAATAGTAGGAAAGACCACAATTCCAATAGAGGAACTTGCGTCATTGGAGGACGCTATGGATAGGAAGATGGATACGTATGGAAGAAAGCATACGTTACCGCAGGAACATCCTCAAACCTGCCATAGCAAATACGTCACCAGCAAGGGCTATGCGAGTGTGGATTGCCAACATTGAAGAAGCAATATACAAAGGTGTGGAAAGAAGTGCTATTCTTAAAGCACTGTCCGAAGTAAAATGAGCAGCAAAATCTATGGTGCTGGCGGTATCAGCAAGAAGGGCTTTATGGCTCAGACAGTGGATGGCTGACACAGCATCAAAGAACAACTTGTGTGGATTACCATTGAAGGTAAGTTCCTCTTCGGTAACAAACTGGATGCAATAATAACAAAAGCATCAGGAGGTAAGAGCACTTTTTACCTCAAGAAAAGCAGAAGATTCGGTTTCCAACAGGCTAATAGAAACCAATATAAGGAAGCAAAGGCATATAGACCTGGCAGGTCATCTCCAAGACAAACAACATGGAAGGGCGGCCAGGACCGGCTTTTTCGTGACAGTTGCCAGTAGGAGGGCGACTGAAGCAGTTTTCTGCAACATGGGCCCAAACAATACAGGACAATTGGGTATTACAGACCATTCGTCAGGGGTACAGTATAGAATTCAGAGAGATGCCAAGAAGAAATATGTTCTTAATAACATGGATACCAGTCCAAGGAAAAAAGAAGGCAGATGAATTCGGCTTTAAAGAAATTATTACAAGCAGAAGTAATAAAGAAGGTACCTCAGGAAGAGGAAGTGGAATTTATTCCAGAATTTTCTAGTAAAACCTACAGGGGAGTACAGAGCAATCCTAGACCTAAGAAGTGTGAATTTATTCTTGAAAATAAGAAAATTCAAGATGGTGTCGTTGAACCTGATTATTCAAGAGGTACAACCAGGAGACTGGATGGTGGCAATAGACTTAGAAGATGCTTATCTACAGGTGCCCATAGCAAAGGGACACCAAAGATGCCTAAGGTTTACAGTAAATCAAGATCATTATCAGTACACATCACTGCCATTTGGTCTGGCGACTTCCCCAAGGACGTTTACAAAGGTTCTAGCCCCTCTAGTGGCAGAAATGAGAGAAAGAGGGATAGAAATATACCCATACCTGGACGACATCCGGGTAAAATCAGGGAGTCTGGAGAAACTCCAGCAAGACCAGAAGATGGTAATAAACCCTAACAGAAACAAGAGCCATCTCATGCCCACTCAGCTGTTAAGATTTCTGGGGGTAGAATTTGATACAGCAAAAGGAGAAGTGAGACTACCAGACGCAAAGAGGCAAGACATAGCCATGCAACAAAGAAGCTCAGGAAAGCTACCAGGACTTCAGCAGAAGAATGCATGAAGCTTCTAGGGAAATTCGCTTCAACATTAAGCGTCAGAAAATGGGCAGCAATACATATGAGACCAAGAATCTTGTTACACCCACACACAAAACAGGAATTAAAGTGGAGGGAAGATACCCGAAACCTGGAAAAAGGACAAACACTACACCCAGTGCACTGGGTAAGAATTACAACAGATGCGAGCAACACAGGTCGGGGTGCCCAGATGGGAGAAACATTGGTGCAAGGAACCTGGACAAACCAGGAAAAGCATCTTCCATCAAATCTGCTGGAATTAAAAGCAGTACAAGGGCCTTAGAAGCTTTCCAAGACCATATAAGAGGTGGCTGTATAAAAATAGAATCAAACAACAGGTCAGTTGTCAAGTATATAGCCGAACAAGGAGGAACCAGGAGCAGAAAGCTGATGAACCTCACAGCAGAAATCCTCTTTTGGGCAGAGTGCCACTTGTCGGAAATTACAGCCATACATATCCCAGGACTAGAAAATGTCACAGCAGACTTTCTAAGTCGGAACATCATACACCCAGGAGAATGGGCATTATATCCACAGGTGTTTCAAGAACTGGTAGAGCGATGGTGTCAGCCAGACATAGATCTCATGGCGACACACCAAAACCGCAAGGTAAGGAACTACTGTGCCAGACAGTTTCATCCAAGCGCACAAGGTACAGATGCTCTCAGTTTCAAATGGCACTTCAAGTTGGTATACCTGTTCCCTCCAATTCCCTTAATTCCGGAAACAATCAGGAAAATCAGGGAAGACCAAGCAGAGGTGGTATTCGTAGCACCCTACTGGCCAAGAAGGCTTTGGTTCACACACTTGGTAAATATGGCAGTAGATACACCATGGCACATACCAGATCGCAAAGGGTTGATGCGACAGGGGCCAATATGTCATCCGAATGCCAAACAATGGGCTTTGACGGCATGGCGATCGAGCAGGAAACATTGAGACTGAAAGGTTGTTCAGACAAAACAATCCAAACCCTTTTACAAGCAAGGAAAAGTTCCACATCGAAGTATACCATAGAATCCGGCTTTGCTTTCGCGATTGGTGTGAAAAGGAAAAACAGAAGTCCTTTCACCTAGAATTGTATCAATTGTGGAGTTCCTGCAAAAAGGATTTGAGAAAGGTCTCAGTCTTAGCTCATTGAAAGTACAGGTGTCTGCACTATCAGCCTTGTTGGAAAGAAATCTGGCAATGAAAGATTGATCATCAGATTCTTTCAGGCAGTTAAAAGGTTAAGGCCTCAAATCAAGAACAGGGTACCTACATGGGACTGGTCCCTAGTATTGGATGTACTAACAGCAGCTCCGTTTGAACCTATACAGGAGATAGGCTTGAAATGGTTATCATGGAAAATGGCGTTTTTGATAGCAATCACCTCAGCAAGGAGAGTGGGAGAACTACAGGCTCTATCAGCCAATGAACCATTCCTAGTCATACATCAAGACAAGGCAGTTCTCAGACCAGTACATCAATTCCTGTCAGAAGTTGTATCACAGTTCCACATGAATCAAGAAATTGTGATTCCGACATTCTGTACAGAACCAAAGAATAAGAAAGAAGAAAGACTACACAAATTAGACGTGGTAAGATGTCTAAAAGTGTACCTGGAAAGGATGCGAGATATCAGAAAGTCAGACAGACTATTCATCAATTCCAGAGGGACCGAAGAAGGTCAAGAAGCATCAAAGACAACAATTTCCCAGTGGATAGTGTCTTGTATTAAAAGGCTTATGAAAGCAAAGGACAAGATAAACCTTTGAACATTAAAGCTCAATCATGCAAGGGCCATGTCTACTTCATGGGCATTTAAAGACCAGGATACACCAGGACAGATATGCATAGCGGCAGTCTGGTCCTCATTCAATACATTCTTGAAATACTACAGACTAGACGTACAATCATCAGCTGACGCAAGCTTTGGGCGTAGAGTGTTAGAAACTGTAGTGAAATAAAGTGTAAAGTGTATTAATAAAGGTCAAACTGATAAGGCATTGTCTATTGTTGTCTATTGTCTATTCTGAGGTATCCCTCCCTAAAATTTGCACTGCTTGGGTATGTCCCAATGGTGCCCACTGCCAGGGTGATCAGGAAAGGAGAAAATTTAAACAACTTACCGTAATTTTCTTTTCCTGGAACCATGGCAGTGGGCACATAGTTACCCTCCCTATGTATGTCTAATGCCTATCAGTTATATATTTCAGCTATGGAAGAATCGTAAGACTAAGGTGCAGGTAGAGGGAGGGGCATTATATGGCCTACCTGCAAAAGTCTATTTCCTGTCCTACCTAGAGTGAGAAGGGATTAACCCAATGGTGCCCACTGCCATGGTTCCAGGAAAAGAAAATTACGGTAAGTTGTTTAAATTTTCTCCTTTCCCTTCCATCCATTGCCCGTTTGATGCAAGATATGATCTTGTTTGCCTTTGCAGCTAGTGCATGACTTTGGGCACTATTGCTAAGCCTGCAGTCTACAAGCACTCCTAAATCCTTCTCCATCAAGAATTCCCCCAATTTATCCTCATTTCATTTGTAATTCACCTTTTTATTCTTGCATCCCAAATGCATAACCTTACATTTATCTGTATTAAACTTCCTCTGGCATTTACCTGCCCACGTTTCCAGTCTCTCCAAGTCCTTCTGAAGAAAAATTACATCCTGCTCTGATTCTACAGTGGCGGCCGCCTTTAACCTAATGCGGCTTTCTCTGCGGGTTTTTTTAAAACGTGGCGGCGCGCGTCTTTTTTTTTTTTTTTTTTTCCCGCGCCTTAGGCGCTTTCAATGATAAGCGACATTAGCGCTTATCTGTTGACGCGGCCGCCGCGTGGGAAACTCCGTTCCCGTCGGAAAAAAGTCCTGCATTTAACCCGGCAAGTTTTAGAATAAAAGGGGCCGCATCAGTATTACCTTACACAATTTAGTATCATCAGCAAAGATGGAGACTTTGCTCTCGATGCCAACCTCAAGGTCATTAATAAACAAGTTAAAAAGCAGGGGTCCCAGTATCGATCCCTGAGGTACTCCACTCACGACTTTAGCCCAACCTGAAAACGTTCCATTTATGACAACCCTCTGTTGTCTGTCCTTTAACCAGTTTTCAGTCCAGGTGCATATATTATTATATTATTACTGAGTCCAATTTTCTTTATTTTGTACACCAACCTCTTGTGTGAAACCGTATCAAGAGCCTTTGCAAAATCTAAGCACACCATATCAACTGCATTACCCTGGTCTAAATTCCTACTTACCTCCTCAAAGAAACAAATAAGGTTAGTTTGGCATGATCTATCCTTCATAAATCCATGCTGACTATTACTAATAATTTTGTTTTCCATTAGGTATTCCTGAATATTATCCCGTATTAAACCTTCAAGTAATTTCCCCACTATTGAAGCCAGGCTTACAGGTCTGTAATTCCCCGGTTGTGACCTAGCTCCCTTTTTAAATATAGGCACCACATCTGCTTTACGCCAATCTTGTGGTACTGAGCCTATGAAAATGGAGTCCTTGAATATTAAATATAATGATTTGGATATTACTGAGCTTAACTCCTTGAGAACTCTTGGATGTAGGCCATTGGGGCCAGGTGCCTTATTTACTTAATTTTTTTCAAGTGACTTGTGAACTTCTTCCTCAGTTAACCAATTGTTCATTAACATGGAGGTTGTGGCTTCCTCCTGCAGCACTACTATTGAACTTGATTCCTCCCTGGTAAACACAGAGGCGAAGAATTTGTTTAATATTATATTCACTAATTTGCAGGTTACAGGACTTTTGTAGTTAGAGGCTGTGGCCATCAGTATCAAAGCTATAAATTGAGTGAAGAACAGTGGTTTTCCTGCAGGGTCGGTGCTGTCGGTGGCGGTGCACAGAGCCCCGCAGTTACAGGAGCCCCGTGTTCTCCCCCACAATAATAAAATTGATTGGAGGAGAACGTGGGGCCTCTCTAACTCTCTTACATTCTCCTCCATGCAGGGTCCTCGTCAGGCTCCTTGACATCAAATGGCATCGCGTTGCCATGACAGTGACATCATGATGCTATGGGGTGCTGCGTTGCCATGATAACGCGCCGCCATTTGACATCGTGGAGCCATGATGACGGTACACAGAGGAGATTCCAGCGGAGAAGGTAAGAGCTGAAGCCCCGCACATGTCCCTGCACCGAGCTATGGACATCACAACCGGCTCTGGGATTATTGAATGTTATAGAACACTGATTCCCAACAGGGGGGTTTGCGAGGCATCTCCAAGGGCTTCAGCCCAAAATATCCCCTTGGTGGTTGCACCTTTTGTGGTGGTATAGCTGTCAAATACAGCAGGAGCTTCCTTAGTCGCTCCTCACAATGCTTTGCTTCCACAGCAGCATGGCATTCTGGGGTGTGACTTTGGAAGCTCTCACATCTTAAGTGATATCACCCACAGGAACAGTTTGGAGAATGGTACAGTACATCATAATAAAACAAAAAGTGATGAGAAAAGAGGGAAGAAAAAATATAGTCCAAATATTAAAGATGGCAAAAAAAGAAATGTTCACAAGTTACAGCCAGGATAATAAAGCAAATATTTTTTTTTTACCTAATGTATGTTTACTAGTTGATTCACAAGAAAGTTCCTTCTGCCATGCAGTGTTCAGAGCGTTTCAGTTGGTCTACATGCAGTGCTCTGTTGTGTATCATTATCCCAGAAGGCAGCGCTGGCATATTATGCGTGCCGATTTGGTTTTCAAGTTTTTTTAGTGCAGCATCTTATTCACCATCTCGTAAGGTTTCACCCCCTTCTTCAGTAGGGGATTTACTTTTCTTGTGGCATCTATTGAAAGGTGTCAACCTCAATAGCCTTATACAAGCTGCCTGCTAAATAGCGAGATACTGTATGCAGTAAGTCAGACTAGTTCTGTTTGATCTGTACTATGAAAACGCTATATTTTATACCACGTTGTGGGGTGAGCGAGTAAACCTAATAGGACAAAGAATCATAACAAGGAATGAAACACAGGCAAAACAAAATTAAAAACACCATCACATTGGGGATATTGTCATCAAATTTCCTAGTATTCTCAAACTTCAGTTAAAAATGATTAGAATCAGATAGGGGACCACCGGTACTGCCAAACACAGGTTGTGAGCGATGCTCTTGGGTTAGTATTGATAATGAGAAAAGATAAAGATAAGTAACCCAAGTTTTAGCACTATGGTTTACACTCTGAATGTTTAATGATAAAATTAAAAATACATTTTGTTTCTTCACACAAACTAAAATACAGGGTATTAAAATAACAGGTAAACTCTAGGGAAAGGCGGGGGGAGGGGAAGGGAAAGAAGGTACCCTCGCAACTGCTAAATATAGAATCTGTGGTGCTGCTATCTGGGGTGAATAATGAACTAGTATTGTGGAGAGAATAGGACCCCAATGGAGAGCACTCAGCAGATGCAGAATATACAGGGGACAGGAATAGGAGTGTATGCCGTGATGTGTGAAGTGTGCACATTAAAAACCTTTTATTAGAGTCATAACTCAATATTAAAATAAGGACGCTAAGTACCAAGGTGATTGAGACTCATATGAGCCAAAAAAGCGCAGCGAAAGTAAAAAATACCAGGTCTCACGTGTATAGTGTGGGCTAATACCCCTGATGATATGTGCAGGGTAAAGCTAGATGGTGTCAAAACCCACTGGAGTCTATAGCAGTTATTGTCTGTCACAGACACAGCCACAAGTGGCTATCAGTATTAAAGCTCTAGGTAGTGGTGAGTGGTGTTATATATACCGGTCGCACGGTATACACAGGTAGGTATACCAGGTAGGTATTCATACGGTATACACAGGTGAGCATATCAGGTAAGTATTCATTTCTTGGGGTTGAGGAGGAGCGCTGGATAATCTCGTGATATGTAAAAAAATATAAATATATATAGTGCAGATGGTAATTCACTGCTATGAAAAATATAAAAAGTGTAAGAAATGAACTCACAAAAATCGTATAAAATCACTGCATGTCAGAGATCCTTCTCTCTCTGACTGGAGCCCTTTGTGTAACTGGAGTCTGTATCCTCTCAGTGAAGTGGATGATATGAAAATAAAGAAAACCACAAATAGTGCAAATAGTATGAACTATACAAATGTATTATACACAGGTGATCAGGAAACTCACATTTTCCATAATATAGATGGGTGGTGGAGAGAACCGCCGATAGAAGCAGGCTGCTGTTCGGTGCTTCACTTTCCCCTCACAGTGTAGTTCAGTGTCAATCTGTGCCGTCGCGTCACTTCCGGTTTCGCGTCACGGGTGAGGGCGGGAAGCCAAAATGGGAGCGATCTCAGCAGTAGTTTGCCAGTCCTTCCAGGCGCAGAATCTCTCAGAACTCTAACTCTACGCGTTTCGCAACAGCTTCGTCAGGAGTACACAGTATTCACCCTTATGTGCTCACACAGGGACAGACCGATCACGAGCGTTAGTCCCGCCCCCTTGACGTAATTACGTCATTACGTCAAGGGGGCGGGACTAACGCTCCTATTCCTGTCCCCTGTATATTGTGCATCTGCTGAGTGCTCTCCATTGGGGTTCTATTCTCTCCACAATACTATTAAAATAACAGGCAAGACGCACACTGGATCCTATGTCGAGTGTATAATATATATACTCTGGATCCTAACAATGTCGGTAGATGTTGAATAGATAATTCATCAAATACCTACAGCAGTCCTTGAATGCAAAGGATCTGCTTAAATTGGTGATTAAGGGGGAGTGCCTGTTATTTTAATACCCTGTATTTTAGTTTAAGTATTTTTTTATTTTATCATTAAACATTCAGATTGTGAACCAGAGTGCTAAATATGGTAATGTTTGGCCAATTTCATTCTCACACTGTGGTATTATACGAGCCTATAAATATGCCTACTTTCCACTGACAGTCGAGGAACTGGCAATTAAGTTGTCCAGAAAGGCTTTCTATTGTCTGTCACTCCGATACAGCCACTTCAACTCTCGCATTATTGCAACTTCAAATTGAAAAAGTTTAATATAATATAACAAAAAGAAAACACTTCTATGCAACAATGACACTGATTCGCAACAAACTGTCCGAAAGTTCAAAAACAAAAAAAAACTCCACACAACTGTTTTCGCTCGTTCTGTGTGGAGATACTAAGAAATTAAACTCTAAACATTCATGCGTAAAGAAAGTGCTTCCATCAGGTAAACAAAAAAATAAAATCTTTGTGTACAGTAAACACATCATTAACAGTCTACGGTATAATTTCTTAGCTAGGATTCTGTAGTTTACTTACAATCCAGCTGTTTTCTCTCCATGTTTAGCAGACCTCTTCCTTCCGTTTTATAAGGAGAATCCCTACACAAAGTACACAGATTGGAAAACTGGAGTCCTCATGACAGTGATTCATCCATATTTTTCCCCTTTATCCTTCCAAAAGGCTCTACTACAAATTTTCTTCCCGCGGCAGTCTCTTTTGAACCATTTGCTACCTCTAATTTCAGCTTCATAATAACAATCTTGTCAATTATTTCCAAAGTGGTATTATCCTCTCCCTCTGCTGTGGTAGGTAACATGATATACTTCAAGGACCACATATGATGCCCATGAGACCTCAAATAGACTGCACATCATTTACACACACCCATATAATGATCTCAAGCTCTTGTCGATTCACTGCTGGATGAAAGCCTCTCCCATCCCCAATGATCTTCCAGTGCTGTGGTTGCAATCCATTCTTCCATGTTGCTCCAACACATTTTCTGATTTCAGCCTCCCATCTTTCTTTTGGCTGTTTTGGTCTTTTGCTATCCATTGGAATCCAGTTGAGTACCATTGTTTAGGAAAATATTCTTACAGAAAACACAAACACCGGAGTAATTCCTCAGCTGGATTTACTACGTAGTAAGATGCAAGCTATAATATATATATATATATACGGTTGCATGAATACAAATTTATGCAACTGTTCGGGACACTTAGCAGTGGCCTAAACAGAGATTGAAATTTTATGAGTCATTACTGACACTAGCAAACTCTCTTCCCATGAGCGCTAAAGGCCATGTCTGTACATACTGTGCTATATGTATGCACACACAGTTGTCTCTCACACATACTAATACTCCTTATTTTTCCATCCATATACACCAATAGGGACCACATAGTATCCACACACACTTTTAGTTGTGGTACAAACTCTCACATTTCCACACCCACCCACACCATTTATATCCCTCTCACTCCACACACACCTTGTGTAGAGCACTGTTTATACTGTGGGCTCTCCATTCATTTTTATTCACACTGATACACATACCCACTCTTTCTTCACTTGCTTTCAGTTACCCTTTGACACCTCTAGCCATAAAACACATCCACACCGGGGGAAGGAGAAGCACAGATAACATTCCAAGAGACACTGTTTTTAAGTTATCCTTGCTTCATTCATTGTAACATCGCCGGAAGAAGAGATCAGTGTATCTCGAAAGCTCGCACAAATAAAAGCATTTCGTTAGCCACAGAACGGTATCATCTATTTATTTTTGGATTATTGAAGCTCGGCTAACACGGTACTGATACCTCTACATATATATGTATATATATATATATATATATATATATATATATATATATATATATATATACAGTGTTCGACAAACCTATACATTTGCACGCCCCGGGCGAGTGGATTTAACATCGTGGCGAGCTCCTATTGGCCCAAGCAGCACACGTGTGGTACTAGGTGGCGAGTAGATTTTTTTGTTTGGCGAGTAGATTTTTTGCTGATTTGTCGACCACTGTATATATATATATATATATATATATATATATATATATATATATATATATATATATTCTACAGCCTACAGGGGCATAACGTACATTCGATAGCATTGGATTGGATAAAGCAGTGTATGTGTAATGCGCGCTAGTGTCTGATTGGAGAGTGGAATCTGCATCTTGTAATAGAAATAGTAACGTGTGCAGAGATGTGTATGTGTTCGCATCGGATTGTCTATGGTAGAAGGTATGTGAGGGGCGTCTGCAGAGATGGGTGGGCAACACACGGTGCAAAAACAAACGTAACACCCAAAAAGAAAAAATGAACAAAGAAACAGTAAAGCATATTTTGTACTTGTCCTGTGGAAATCAGGCAAACCAGCAGGTGGTACAAATGTAATGGATCAAGGTGTCTGACATGCACATTTCTGGACACACATGACCCTAAACACATTACATCTTGTAGAAATGGTAAATCATTTCCTATTAAAGGTTACATAAACTGTAACTTTAATTTCGTTTACGTATTAAGCTTTCCTTGCAACAAAAGGGCACTCAGGAGTAATGATATGGAGAGCAAATTATGCATTAAAGAGGAAACTAATGCTGCGGACATAGTCAAAGCAGAATTTGAAAAACTAGATAAGTTTATGAAAAAAGAACTACGCATTCTGTTAGACCGCTCCTACCTAGAGGAATATCTCAGGGTCTCAAGAATTCCAAGAGGCCTTAGGGTATACAAGCCGGCCTCATTTGAATTATCAATTTAGTATACAGAGATATTAAAAGGATATACAGATATAATCTATTAACCCAAAAGGGAATATATTACTTTTTAATATACATCATTTTTCTCTATATACATTTATGCCTTATATAGATTATGGGTCTTAAATCCTTCTCTATGTATATATGGATATGGAATTGGAATTTATGGGTAATTTTGTTCTGTTTATGATTAAGATCTGTCAGATCTGAATTCATTGTTTTAATTAATGCAATTTTGCTTTTATATGTTGATCATGTAGTGCAATGTATGGTATAGTTATTCACACCTATGGAGAGTGTGAAAAATAAATTTTGCATACATCTTGTAAAATATTTATGCTGTGGATTTTCCTAATGGGAAACCATCAAATACAGTTTGAGAATAATGTTTGGAAATATACATTGCAGTACAATGATTAATGAATTTATATGGTGTCAAAATGTTTGAATTGTATTGTTAGTGTTAAAAATAATGTCATGATATCCTTTCTGTTCCCATACTATTGTTCATTATTGTTTATTATTGTGTTTCAATCGCACTTTTGTAATTATTTTATGTCCATTCCTTAAGTGCATTAGTCCCTATCAGCCCTTAGAAAACTAGTCCTCAATATAATTAGCATATATGTTATGTATTAGCTCCATTTAATACCATTCAGGTTTTATTAATCACCCGATCACGGGTTGCCTGGCAACGGACTGGTTATATAAGGGCAGGACTTGATTCCTTTCAACATCAGCCCTTTGAGAAAGTTACCGGTCAGGTGACGAAACGCGTTAGGGTACTGAGAGCGCGATTACGTCATCACGACGACGCCGCGCACGCGCAGCAGCCTACACCAAGCGCGGGAATACGATCGGCGGCCATTGGAAGTGCGAGCTGGAGTTTTGGACTCTATACAGACAGCGGACGGAGCCTTTAACATCTGGTCCCTGGTGATCGTGTCTGGCAGCCCTGAAGGAGTCCACGGAGACGTGTTCCAGTATCCAGAACCGGATGGTGGTGATATAATCACAAATTGCCTTTTAACTATTTGCATCCTGTGAGTGCGATTCCTACCCCCCCCACATCCCATCCCCCTTCCTTGTTTTAATAAATGTTATGCAGTATTATGCTATGGGGCGTGCGCTCTCTCTCTTTTTCTGTCTGTAGATATCTGTGGAGTCGGTTTACCCCGTGTGAGAGCAGCCTAAAGACCCCTTTCAACATCAGAAACCTTATCATCATGGACTAATTATGGAAGGACTGGTTGGAGTTTTTTGATTTTTGTGTCTTTCTTTTTTCTTTTTTCTAGCACGTTTATGCACTGTTCTGTTTACTCTTATCGGTTGTGTTATAATAGTATGCACTAAGGTCACATTAGTTTAAGAGATATATTAATATTTTCAAACATTATTCACTTTACACAACTCTTTATTCATTAATTATAGTTATATTCTATTTATCATATCACAGTTATATTATTATTTTTTGGCGCCACACTTTTTTGTTTATATATATATATATATATATATATATATATATATATATATATATATATATATATACAGTGTTCGACAAACCTATACATTTGCACGCCCCGGGCGAGTGGATTTAACATCGTGGCGAGCTCCTATTGGCCCAAGCAGCACACGTGTGGTACTAGGTGGCGAGTAGATTTTTTTGTTTGGCGAGTAGATTTTTTGCTGATTTGTCGACCACTGTATATATATATATATATATATATATATATATAGTCAGATAAGGCAGTTGCCACTCCAATAGGTGCTGGTAAGCCACAGGTGCACGTCCCATATAGAGAATGTAGTTATACGTTACCGTTCCAAGGATTGGTAAACAAGAGACAGCACTCAAAGTTGAAAATCAAAGTGTATAAGTGAAAGCAAAAATACATCCAGAAACCCAACGTTTCGGTCCTACAGAATGGGACCTTCCTCAGGGGGATACAGTGTTCGACAAACCTATACATTTGCACGCCCCGGGCGAGTGGATTTAACATCGTGGCGAGCTCCTATTGGCCCAAGCAGCACACGTGTGGTACTAGGTGGCGAGTAGATTTTTTTGTTTGGCGAGTAGATTTTTTGCTGATTTGTCGACCACTGTATATATATATATATATATATATATATATATATATATATATATATATATATATATATATATATATATATATATATATATTCTACAGCCTACAGGGGCATAACGTACATTCGATAGCATTGGATTGGATAAAGCAGTGTATGTGTAATGCGCGCTAGTGTCTGATTGGAGAGTGGAATCTGCATCTTGTAATAGAAATAGTAACGTGTGCAGAGATGTGTATGTGTTCGCATCGGATTGTCTATGGTAGAAGGTATGTGAGGGGCGTCTGCAGAGATGGGTGGGCAACACTTGGTGCAAAAACAAACGTAACACCCAAAAAGAAAAAATGAACAAAGAAACAGTAAAGCATATTTTGTACTTGTCCTGTGGAAATCAGGCAAACCAGCAGGTGGTACAAATGTAATGGATCAAGGTGTCTGACATGCACATTTCTGGACACACATGACCCTAAACACATTACATCTTGTAGAAATGGTAAATCATTTCCTATTAAAGGTTACATAAACTGTAACTTTAATTTCGTTTACGTATTAAGCTTTCCTTGCAACAAAAGGGCACTCAGGAGTAATGATATGGAGAGCAAATTATGCATTAAAGAGGAAACTAATGCTGCGGACATAGTCAAAGCAGAATTTGAAAAACTAGATAAGTTTATGAAAAAAGAACTACGCATTCTGTTAGACCGCTCCTACCTAGAGGAATATCTCAGGGTCTCAAGAATTCCAAGAGGCCTTAGGGTATACAAGCCGGCCTCATTTGAATTACCAGAAATTGAGCATGCATGTGTAACGGGTATTCCCCCCCCCCAATCGCAGATCTGATGTGGGTGTAAGGAACATACGGTGTTACCATAGGTGTGGTGCATTACCTGTTGGCTCACAGGAGGGCTGAGCTTCCGCCACGGGGAACCTGGGACATAACACAATACTAGGGGTGATCACTTACACGATGCAGCGCCTCCACCTGCGATGGCTCCCGCCAGAGGGGGAGTGGTTCCTCGCAGGACAATCACTAATAATCACATACACAGTGGGGTATAATAACTAATGGCTTTACTTCTCTCTTGAAATAACATATAACTACATACTGTCTTACATAACCTGTGTCCCTCTCTAGAGGAGACACTTACTGCGACGTCTCGCAGGACGCTCCCCAACACTAGGTGATCCCACCCAGTGTCCAAAGAACCCCCACCCAATGTCCCGCACTCTTGCAGAGGGAACGTGGGTGACTGCGCAGTCACTAATTACATTAAGGGCCCGGTGGTGCACTTAAGAATGTGTGATACCTGCCGAGCACTCCGGTGCTCGGGTCAGCAACTCTTCACAAAGGGTCAGACGTGTGATGAATCCGTCTGATCCTCCAACCGAACTTCTGGCATGCGCGGACTGCCAGGGGCGATCCTATTCTGACGAAAGTCTCTGTGGACCCCAACGTGGGTCCCAACTCCGTCACTGGAACCACAGCATCCGCTGAGTCCCTAACTACCCTAGGCACTAACGTGACAGGTACCCTAACCTAGAGCCGGTCCCTGTCGCACCACAACTGGGGAGTGAGAGCATATCTGGGGCCTAAGGGGTTAATAGCCTGCCTACTCCCCTAACGGTGCCCAGTCCTGACTCCCACTAACAACTGACTAACCTGAGTGACAGGGTCCCTTACTCTAGGGCAGTCCCTGGCAACACTCACTATCATGGGATAACTTATACTTATCTTGGGCCAAGGGGGTGCTGGCCTAGTACAGGGGTCCCTCTCTACTGTACCCCTACCTCCTTCCCTTGTCTGCCCCTTGCTCTGACTGACAAGCGTGCTCTCTGCCCGCGAAATGTATCCAATTCTGTCCAGGGCAGTCCTGCAGCCCTATTGGCTCCTATGAGGCACCTGGTGCCTCCCTCGCTAGGCACTATGGGAATTGTAGTCCCGGGGCACCTATAATAACATTGGGGCCGCGTGCGCGCCTTCCCTCTGCCTACACAAACCCTTAATGGCCGCCGCAACCTTCCTATCCCTGTCCCTACTCTCGCGCGACTCCTCCCTGGCTCTGGGGTAACTTCTGCGCATGCGCGATCACTAAGAACTAATGGCGCACTCCTTGCTAGCCGCCGGGCCCGTAGCAACGCGATCGCGGCCTTAGCGACGGCCCGATCGCGTCCCCGGCAACCGGCCTGCACTAGGGGGCAACGCGCTACTCCCCGCTCCAGCCCTACACTCGCGCGACCACTGCGCATGCGCGAACTAACGCGCAATGGCGGCGCCCTAACCGCCCGGCTCCGAGAGTGCCGGGATTCCCGTGACGCGCGTGCGGCCCAGGCAACCGGCCACACGCGTCCCCAGCAACCCCGAGCCGGGACCTGACCGCCCTCACCTCCCGTATCGCTCGACGGGGCCGCCATTGGACTCGGCGGCATCCGCGATCTCTAGAGAGGTGAGGGGGGTGCTGATACTCCTGGGAGACCTGGCTACACACTCCCCCTGGTGAAAAATCCAACGTCCTCGCTTGGAGAACGCCATACCCTGACATAAGGTTACACAATAAAAACTTGCATGTCATAATTGGTACACTAAGCAGGTCGACTTTACACATCAGGTTACATGGTACATCACACACTATACCCGAGACTAGCTGAGACCATTTGTGGGGTGCCCCTAACTGATCATGTGGGGGTACCTCACTTTTGCGTCCGTCAGCCTCCCCCAGAAAATTCTCTTGAAGAGCACACTGGTGTGCCAGTCACCGGTTCCTCGCTACTTCCTCCCCCTGGTGAACGGAATAGCACCATGTCTCTTAAGCAGGCCTTTACCCGGTCATCCGCGGCATAGATGCGGTAGACCAGGAGGCCAGGACCCTTCCCGCGGTCCACTACATGGTGGGTGAAGGGTTCCTCTTTGGGCTCCAAGGAGAACATTTTCACTACACAGTCCTTGTCCCTACGGACTTGTGAGGCTTCCACTGGGAAGCGAAAAATGAACAAGGTCTCTTCCCTCAAAGTCTCTGGTTCACCCGGCAGGGGGTAAAGGGTTGATACCTTACCACTGCGGTGATTCCCGGTGGCCAACAGGTCCTCGGGGACGCTGTCAGTTCCCACCTCGGCTGTATCGGGACCTGTCCACAACACTTCTGGGACAGTCCACTCTCTGGCTCGGAACTCGGGAGCGTTGGATCCCAGTCCTGGGACCATTTGGGTCGGAGCACACGGGCTCACACTCCGCTCAGGAGCCGTAACTCTGACCTTCTTCACGGCCACCTCCATCGGAGCCTGTGGGGAGCAAGGGGGTTCCTTACCACTCGGCTGGCTTGCGATGGGTTTCTCTTCTTCTGGCATGATAAGCGGTGGGCACTGGTCCACTCGCACCACTGGACAGCTACCTTCGAAGGAGGACACCTCCGCCAGGACGCGATGCAGAGGGGAGCCCTTCGCCCGGGCGACCAGACTTAAGGAGCCATTATGCTCCGCGGTCACCTGGAGGCTCACCCCCAACACCCCTGGGGCAGTCAACTCACCCTTGTCGTCGGTATGTACTGGTCCCCATTCTAGGACCGATGGTACCATAGGAATACGCCGGACAGGCCATTGTAGGGCACACGGGCCCACAGCAGGGTCCGCAACATCGGGATACACTTCCTCTAGGGCACACGGGCCCACAGCAGGCTCTGCATCCGCTGATGGCTCGCTCGGTTCCGTAGCTGGCTGGGCAGGTGATTCCTGCTCGGGAACCGGGTCAAGAATGTTCACTTGGGCACACGGGCCCTCCACAACCTCCACAGCTGGTTGTGGGTGGCGGGAATCTCTAAGTAACTTATCCTGAAGACAGCCTTAACTTCAGCACAACTCATAGTAATATAGAGGTCAGGCTCCTCCTCCTCCTCCTCTGTATCACTGTTGGGTGGTTCGCCGGTAGGCGCATCGCCACTGATGGTTCCGTAGACTGCGGCAACTCGGGTCGAAGGAATTGTACCCCGCAGTCACTAATCCGGGGTCCCCGGCTCCATTCACAACCTGGGAAATCACAGTCGGGACACGGGCATTTAAGACAAGGCTTCCCTTCCACTTCTATCAATACAACCTCGGTTGGTAAAGCAAGGGGATGCAATTCAGCGCCAGCCGGCATACCCAATTCATCTTGGAAGCAAGGACACACCAAAGCGATCGTATTCATTCCTTTTAGTCGCCACTCACCATACCACGGAGGGTGTGGTATACTGCATCCGGGACTTTCTTTGAGGGAAACAGCAGTTATGGCTGATAGCTGTTCAAGGCATCCTCTCCCCCTGGTGGATTCTAGAGGAGGGGCGCTTTCTATCAACGAGCAAGCCGGGCTCTGCACTGTGCCACTCACTTGGCGGGGGTGGGGCTTAGGTTTTCCCGCCATCCCCGGATGGTTTTCTGCAAAGTCATTCTGCGGCATAAGCGCGGCACCACGTGCATGTTGCCAACTTGGAGAAAGTTGCCATGGCGCGGGGTCAGCGTATACTAAAGGGTAACCCTCAGGGGGGCACCCAGGCATAAACAATACGGACGGTGCCTCTGCCAGGCATATATCCATAAAGGGAACTGCCACAAAAAGTATGGTTTTCCAGGTGGACGTGGGATATTGTTCTGCAGCTAAGTCACATGCGTACGGCCACCCGGGGATTTTACGCATATGCTTACCGACTTCTATATCTAATAGATGTGCGGGAAGGCCTCCTACGGCCACCACACGGCGGGGGCTAAAATCTTGCCTCAAAGCCCAGGCAAGGACCTCGCGTCCGGACTTCACAAACATGGCGGACAGCAAAAATTGGAATTGGACAATTTGGAAAAAATGAAAACAGGGCACCCCAGGTCTATCTCAGCAGCGCCTCCAAATGTAACGGGTATTCCCCCCCCCAATCGCAGATCTGATGTGGGTGTAAGGAACATACGGTGTTACCATAGGTGTGGTGCATTACCTTGTTGGCTCACAAGAGGGCTGAGCTTCCGCCACGGGGAACCTGGGACATAACACAATACTAGGGGTGATCACTTACACGAAGCAGCGCCTCCACCTGCGATGGCTCCCGCCAGAGGGGGAGTGGTTCCTCGCAGGACAATCACTAATAATCACATACACAGTGGGGTATAATAACTAATGGCTTTACTTCTCTCTTGAAATAACATATAACTACATACTGTCTTACATAACCTGTGTCCCTCTCTAGAGGAGACACTTACTCCGACGTCTCGCAGGACGCTCCCCAACACTAGGTGATCCCACCCAGTGTCCAAAGAACCCCCACCCAATGTCCCGCACTCTTGCAGAGGGAACGTGGGTGACTGCGCAGTCACTAATTACGTTAAGGGCCCGGTGGTGCACTTAAGAATGTGTGATACCTGCCGAGCACTCCGGTGCTCGGGTCAGCAACTCTTCACAAAGGGTCAGACGTGTGATGAATCCGTCTGATCCTCCAACCGAACTCCTGGCACGCGCGGACCGCCAGGGGCGATCCTATTCTGACGAAAGTCTCTGTGGACCCCAACGTGGGTCCGAACTCCGTCACTGGAACCACAGCATCCGCTGAGTCCCTAACTACCCTAGGCACTAACGTGACAGGTACCCTAACCTAGGGCCGGTCCCTGTCGCACCACAACTGGGAAGTGAGAGCCTATCTGGTGTCTAAGGGGTTAATAGCCTGCCTACTCCCCTAACGGTGCCCAGTCCTGACTCCCACTAAAAACTGACTAACCTGAGTGACAGGGTCCCTTACTCTAGGGCAGTCCCTGGCAGCACTCACTATCATGGGATAACTTATACTTATCTTGGGCCAAGGGGGTGCTG
Organism: Ascaphus truei; assembly: GCF_040206685.1. Taxonomy (NCBI): domain Eukaryota; kingdom Metazoa; phylum Chordata; class Amphibia; order Anura; family Ascaphidae; genus Ascaphus; species Ascaphus truei. The sequence continues at coordinate 104,124,071 of NC_134490.1, forward strand.
GCCTAGTACAGGGGTCCCTCTCTACTGTACCCCTACCTCCTTCCCTTGTCTGCCCCTTGCTCTGACTGACAAGCGTGCTCTCTGCCCGCGAAATGTATCCAATTCTGTCCAGGGCAGTCCTGCAGCCCTATTGGCTCCTATGAGGCACCTGGTGCCTCCCTCGCTAGGCACTATGGGAATTGTAGTCCCGGGGCACCTATAATAACATTGGGGCCGCGTGCGCGCCTTCCCTCTGCCTACACAAACCCTTAATGGCCGCCGCAACCTTCCTATCCCTGTCCCTACTCTCGCTCGACTCCTCCCTGGCTCTGGGGTAACTTCTGCGCATGTGCGATCACTAAGAACTAATGGCGCACTCCTTGCTAGCCGCCGGGCCCATAGCAACGCGATCGCGGCCTTAGCGACGGCCCGATCACGTCCCCGGCAACCGGCCTGCACTAGGGGGCAACGCGCTACTCCCCGCTCCGGCCCTACACTCGCGCAACCACTGCGCATGCGCGAACTAACGCGCAATGGCAGCGCCCTAACCGCCCGGCTCCGAGAGTGCCGGGATTCCCGTGACGCGCATGCGGCCCAGGCAACCGGCCGCACGCGTCCCCAGCAACCCCCGAGCCGGGACCTGACCGCCTCACCTCCCGTATCGCTCGACGGGGCCGCCATTGGACTCGGCGGCATCCGCGATCTCTAGAGAGGTGAAGGGGGTGCTGATACTCCTGGGAGACCTGGCTACACATGCATGTGGGAAAAAATACTCAATACTTGTAGCATCGATTTGATGAATTTATTAATATCACACCATAGTATTACTCTAAAAAATCTAGACGCAGAAATTGATGCGATAAAAACCACATTAGAGCCTCTCATGGATTGCCCATCCTTTAACACATTGAATAAATTTTTTTCTGAAGAATTGGACACCTTAGAGAGGAATATACTCTACAAAAAATTCATAAGAGATGAGGAGGATTACCGAGAAGGGAAGCAGAGAAAGTGGGATAAGTCTGTGACGAGAGAACAAAAGAAAAGAGATAGAAGTAGTTCAATGGCAGGGAGGGACAAAAAAACAACAGTCTATCCATCTAAGAAGAGTCCAATTAGAAACCATAACACTGTAGCCCCTAAGAATCTAGAGGAGAAAGAAGTGGTAAAAGGGACAGAAGCAATAGCACCAAAATCCCATTATCAGAATAAGGAAAATATCAAAAACAAACATGCTCAAAATCCTGTTCCTGTTTTGTCCCACGGAGGCTTCCGTAGACATCCTTTCCAGCAGCATCTGCAGCCGGGCAGACCAGTTCCAGCACTCTGCACCTCGGACGCGGGGCCGGAGCAGTTTACTGCTGAGTTGGACCTTACGGAGAAGCCAAGGGACATTTTTATGTTATGTGAGTGTGATACTTGTTTTTAATCTTAATAAATACCCGTTAAATATTTATCACTGAACCTGTGCCTCACTTATCCCTATATACCGCTGAATGGGGGCGTTTACCTGCTTGATTACAAGCACTAGAGGAGGGCAGACCGGCCTTAGCCTTTTTTGGGCCCAATCTGATGTGACCGGCCCGCAACTATCCTGGACGGGCTAATTCAACCCTAAAGACATCTGCCCCACACCTCTACTCACACTGGGCCGTGTGAGTATTTATCTATAGCCATATTCTAATTACTGTGACCCCCCTGCACCCATTTGTGGAAGGGCCAGCATTTATCACAAAGATACCATCTTTGGATTGTGCTTACACACGGCCGTGTAAGTATCTATTATATACTTTATCTTTATTTAATACTCCCTATTCTATCCCCACTGTACTGGGTTTACTGTATGTAAATCCCATCGTCCACAATTGTTTATACGTATATCTACTTATCCCTCGCTCCCCCTACTCTGTTTGTCTCTACGTTTCCATAAGGGGTTTTGGATCATCCCTTAATAGGGGTAGAAGCAGAAGGGATCACAAGACCATCTCTACACTAATAGAGAGAAACCACATTTATTAGTTTCACCACTCTTCCTTAAATCTGACACTAAAGGTAAGCGCCTGGTTCTTCCATACTATTCCTTGCAACAAACAATATGTTGGCTGCACAAAAAGGAATCTTAAAACAAGGTTCCTTGAGCACAAAAGAAATATCGTCTCTGGCTTTCCAAACCATGGTGTATCAAAACATTTCTCCAAACACAATGAAAATGGGATATAAATCCCCAGTAGGCGCTTCCAATATCCAGAGTAATAGTAGCAATATAGCTTAGAATCCCGGAAATAGTATGTCCTCTATATGATAGTATGTGCAGTATAAAGCATGAAAGCTCACAATGTAGCCATAATATGAGACTCCAAAGCAGGATTAATAGCCCCACAGTGAATGTGTGAAATGAATACTCAATTAAGAAAACCCACCACACACCCACTAATGGGAGCAATATATAATCCCCAGGCTAGAGCATTAGAATAGCCTTGTTGTAATAACTGCATATGCATAGAAATAAAAAGTCACTCACGATTTGTATAATGTCCTGGTTTGAATGTGGCGTGCCTCCTTCCGGTTGTAGTAAATCCAAAGTAGAAAAAAGGGTGGTGGAGCACTGCCTAATAGAAATAAAGGGCTGGAGGCTGGTTGAAAGTAAAATTAAAAATGCTTTCATCTAAGGCATAAGTTGACATAGCTACAATGTAGCTATGTCTACTTATGCCTTAGATGAAAGCATTTTTAATTTTACTTTCAACCAGCCTCCAGCCCTTTATTTCTATTAGGCAGTGCTCCACCACCCTTTTTTCTACTTTGGATTTCTCCAAACACCATAATAAAAATCCAGCTGGTTTATCCCTAAAGGGTGTTCAGAACGTAGTCCATGATGTCAGAGGGGGGGGGGACATGTTTAAAACTTAGAGAGAAAGCTACTGGATATACTCTCTCAATACACTATCCCCCCATGGCTTCAACCTCGATTGACGGTGGTCGCAGAGTCTGCTGGGACTGCCTTGGTTGTTAATCATAGGAAGGATGCGAGACCGTGCTGAAGCGGGGGTGTCCTGCTCTTAACATTGGACTTACAGAGGAGAGATTCTCTAAGCTCTCGTGGGGCTGAGCTCTCCTAGGAAGGAAGGATCTGTGACCGCGCTGAAGCAGGGACATCTGGTCCACAACCTTGGAATAACACATAAGAAAAACACTATATTGCTGTGTGCAGAGACTGTATAGGTTTAGCTATAATACTACCTGTTTTGGGGTGGTAACCAGCTTAGCTGTCCATCCGGTTAGTAATGGCTGAAGCTGCATGTGTAGTTAGTCTCCTAAGAGGAGTAGACATTTATTTTATGATTTGTTTTGACTTAAAGGGACGGTGGGCCTGTTAGTGTATTATTTAACCCTGTAAATAAACCCCACATAGAGAAATACTACATTTCCTGCCTTAATCTGGGACATAAGATCCTACGCTGTGATGGAGACATCACAGTATATACATGCAGCTAAATGAACATAGGTTCAAATAGACCTACATTCTAAACCAGAATACTGGTATCAATGTATTCTTTGAGTATCACAGGAAACTAGCACTTTTAGCACATTTATACCCGGGATCATATGATTGAGCAAAGCAAGGAGATAAAATAAATTGTAATTTATTTAACGAATGGACATACAATGTTACACAATTACACTGAAAATACACTTACTGGGACGGGGCCAAATGAAATAAATTGTTCCCAAAACGAAATCTTGAAAAACAAAGTCTCTAGGAGCAATTTCCCAGGAGCGGGAGTTGCTCGCAAAATGGCTTGAAATGGTCCTCGGTCAGCAGCGCTACCTGCAACTGCTGTGTACTCCGACAGAGCTGCTTCTTTCGTTTTGCCTCCGCTGAAATGGCACTTGGAATCTTTAACCCTTACGAAATCTTAGAGAGTTCTTGCATGAATCTTGTTAATCTTAAAATGGTTCTGTGAATCTGATTCCCGACGGGCTGCAGGAATTCTTATAGAGTTTAAATCCCTATCTCTAACCAGGGCAGCCAATCCCTCTGTGGGAATACGTTTTCCCACCTATCCTGGAGTTGCCAATACTTTGGAATCCTGGCAGAGGAGGCTTCTCATTCTGCTAAGAGAATGTGTCAACCTAGCACCTTTGCTCCTTAGCATATGAGACCCAGCCCCTCTTCCCGGCGACACTAAGTCTACGATGGCCACCATTTGCCAAACTGCTCGGACTTTACACTAGGATGGGGGTACTTGAGGATCCCCTCTCCAACCAACACCTTGGGGACACTGAGCCCTTTCAACTCCGGGCTTTTATAGACATCATTGCACCAAGCCAACGGGATGTCTTAGAAGTCCGGAGCTGTACCTCCTCAGCTCATTTAGTGAGTCATTAGATGCATACTAAGTGGGGGCTACAATAAATGAGTAATTCCCGGTCGTTTGAATGAAATCCCAAATGTGCCTAACATGTTTGATACACTATTTGAGGGGGACTTTCATTCATCAATTTTTATACAAACTTATAAAAATTACGCTATGGGTGTTTTTCATGTTTCTCACTGAACTACGCACACAGCAAGTTTTAATTTGCTAGGAGCTTTCTAACCAAAGTTAGCACACATACACTTTTATTCTTCAAGTGCTGAGTTTAAAAAACATTTTTCCTCTCGTCACCTTATACCTGATGAGAAAGACACTGAACCCCTATACTGAGTTCTAGGGGTTTGGGCATATACCGGGGGACCCTGGAATGTGATTTCTCCCTGCCCGGTCTTACTGTTCTGGTCTGTACTGAAGCAGGGAGATCTGGCAATGAGCTGCAAACTGCTTTCTGGGGAGGATTTTGTCCAGTGGTCTGTGTCTTCATGTCCCCATGAATCTGGTAGGATTCCTGAGTACATGTTTTGGGGTAACCAGCAAGTCTGGCCCCTTCTACCCAAACCCACTCTGACAACATTTTACCGTAAAATCATCCCTGAACCTCATGCCCTGCGAATCTCCGTTGGTTAGCACTCCTGGAACAGTAAAACAGACGCATACATCTTTATTGAAATACAGTGTACATGTCATAACTGGGTTGCAGAGCTGACACTTCAACTCCCCAATATGGCTCAGGGGCACCCAGCCGGGCATAATACCTTTATTATAGGCCTGGGTACCCCCTCACCCACACATTGAGACCTAATGGTGAAAGTGTGCCTAAACAGTAGATCCAGTAGGACTCACGAATGCACATTGTCTTCAATCTGTCCCCCTCCTAGTTTGGAGCCTGGGAGAGACTCAATGCTCATGATCCTGAGACCAACGGGATCCCCAGAGTGAACATAAGAAAAATGTCGTGGACTCCTTTAGACATGGCACGTAGATGCTTTCGGAACCTCACACATAATGACCATTTGGTGCATCCAATGTATTGGAAACTACAAGAGCAGGAGAGAGCATACACAACATGAGAAGTTAGGCTATGGCCCCGGTCACTGGGTGCACACATCGGAGCTTCTGGTGGCACGTGCACCAGGTTCAGCTGTGGTCTAGGGGTCGCGAGGGGATGCGTGTCTTCGAGAAGAACAGGTGGTGGGGGTGCGGCCATGACATCACGTGGCTGATTCGGCCATATTGGCTGAACCACGTGCATCAGCAGGGAGGCTGGAGGAGCGTCCACGACGTGTGACAGAGCAAGGGGCAGGATCAGGGTCCGTGGCAGCACGAACAGGTAGTGCAGGATCCGCGCGCGCGTCACAGGAGCAGGAGATTGCGCAACTTGAGTGTCTTTGCACGCCAGGATGGCGAATCCTCACAATGCACCATACACCCTGTAATGGCCCCTATCTGCGATTGGGTGGGGAAAACACCGTTACACATACTGTACATAATTCTAGACACCAAGTAGACTTATCAATACCAAACAGTTAGGCTATCTGCTCATGTAATGGAAACCACTTCTCTTTCCAATTAAGGACACTGATGATAAAGGGGGATATAATCATAAAAATTGACCCAGGTCCCAATCAACATTCAGGCCCATTGGAACTCTCATCTTGAGTTTCAATCCCCTGAAAAGTAAAGTTCTCAATGTTTCCTCGAACTGCTTTAGAGGAAACATTGAGAACTTTAGCTTTTAGGGGATTGAATCTATACCATGTGCCTTGAGAGGAGGGGATTGGACCCTGTCAATTCATGATGGATGAGCATGTACATTATGCATAATGCATTATATAGGAGGATAGTGGGAATAAGATCTGTGTTATTCCTAACAGCTTACAAATAGCATTATTACATGCAAAAGAGTGATATTTTGCTGTAAGTAGTTATCAAATAGGTGCTAATGATTTCATGTTGATTTTCATTACATTTTCATGCATGTATGTTATGTTTTTTTATATTAGGGTTGATTTTACTTTTATTCTTTGCAGCTGTTAGGAGTTTAGTATCTCTTTAGAATTATGTTACTAATTGAGACACTGCAGGGAATTGATGTTTATACACTGTTACAAAATCTAGGTGCTGCTCATTCTCCTGATCACACATTATGGTATTCTTGGATTCACTGTCCTCGTTTTTCTGTAATATGTGTCTGTTCTGATGAATAAAGCAGGCTGATTCTATGGGGCTTTCAGCGGGATGAGTGCTGACAGTTCCTCCTAGGGGGCGTGGCCTATTGATCCACCTATGGCTTGCCGGCATTTCCTGCCCTGTCAGACCAATCATCAGCCTTCTGGACATTCCTGTAGGTTCCGCGTGGATATTTAAGGAGTATACAGCTGCTTTTTTATACAGACACATTGATAAAGCACAGTTGGAGTGGGAAACATGTGGGTGTGTGCATTTTGTATGTTCACGAGACTCCAATTAATATTTTTTATGAAGCCACCTTGTGATTACTGCTTGGATCAGTGTTCCGTTTTATGATTACCATTCACCACCGAGAAAGTGTTGTTAGGGGCACCGAGCTCTCTGAGTTTTCAGGGTGCAAGTGTGTTTTTAAAATTCATTGCCCTGCGGAAGACTACAGGTGCTGATTTTGTCAGATGACTTACGATAGGGATCACAAAGTAACATTCCAATGTTGATTGAGAACTTGAGTGATTTTGTTTGAACAACTATTGTACTTTGTGACTAACTTTGCACTACTAGTAGTAGAATCAGCACCATTATTATTGGTAACTGAATGACTTTTCTCACGGCAACATTTATTTTTAGATTTTTCCAAGAGTGCTGATCTCTCAAATCACCCTCACTTTAGCATAAGATTTCTGGACTAGTTCCGTGTCATAGCCTTCAAGGAGAAATTGACCATCAGTTGACGAGATTGAACCTCAAAGGTGTAATCTTATGTGCAATTCTTTCTGAGTCTGTTAAATTGACTCTGAGGGATATTGCGAAGCCGTGTTGGCTGCTTTCTGCATGTAGATAGCTATTTACCGTCATATCTTTAAAGTGAACCATAGTGCGTATCACTTTGTCTGCGTCGACCGAGAGCATAAGGTCCAGAAAAACTCAAATGAGAACTTGATAAGTGAACTTAAGTCCTAGATCATTTTTATTAAAATCAGTGAGGTTTTGTTCAAGATCTCCCCATCTCCGTCCCAGATGATCAAAATGTCGTCAATGTATCGGCCATAGTATACCAGACCCCCCCCCAGCCGTGCATTGGTCCAGATGTAATTGGCCACCCAAAATCCCATAATGAGTTTAGTTAGCATAGCTGGGAGCAAACCGAGTACCCATGGCTATTCCACAGTTCTGGATATAGAAGACCTCGTTTAACAGAAAATAATTCTTGCTGAGAATGTAATAAGGGAAAGAAGAAATGTGCAGTAGATATGAGGTAACATCATCACTCTTCAAAAAGTGCTCAATTGCACTCAAATCTTTACCATGCTCAATGCAGGTGTATAGTGACTGAACGTAGCAGCTGGCCCATCTATATGTAGAGTTCCATTTATTGGAGGAGAGGGAGTCGATGTGAAGTGTGTCTCAAGGTTTGATGATAATTGGACCACATAAGGTTATAAAATGTGGTCCACATACATGGACACGCCCAATGTCATTGACTACACCCCTGATATGATGGGCCTCCCTGGTGGATAGTTGAGGCTTTTGTGCACCTTAGGAAGGTGATAAAATATTGGTATACGTGGGCTAGACACATAACGGTTCCTAAACTCATCCTTCGTTATTATTTTGTCCTAAAGAGCTTCTTTAAGTAGAGAGCAAAGATGTGATTGGTACATACAGTAAGTGTGGGGTCACTAGAAAATATGGAATATGAGTTGGAATCAGACAGTAATCTGAGGGCTTCAGAGATACAATACTCTCAGTTTTGAAGTATAATGCTTGCCCCTTTATTAGCCTGCCTTATAGTGGTGTTATTAAGTTGTTTTAATTCACTTAGTGCCTTTAATTTACCTGTGGTTAAATTATTCTTTATAGATGGCGAGTCAGTGCAAAGTTTCCCAAAATCACGAAATACAAGTTTATAAAACATATCAATATTAGAGTGATGTGGGTAAAATAATGACTTTGATTTGAACAAGGTATGACAATTACCTAAAGAGGAAGGTTCCTCTGCAAGATCCAGTCAATTTTCTCCAACCAGACCATAACACATAAGTGAAAATTGTGAATCCATATTATGAGTTGCTTCACCCACTAGATCAGTGAGATCGTTTAGACAATTCAATTCCCTTGTGCTAAAAAGCGGTAGTTCCTGAAACTTATATGAGGACTGAAAAGAAAAATATCGCTTTAACGTCAGTTTTTGAATAAAGCTATTCAGATCTGCAAATATCGCTTTAACGTCAGTTTTTGAATAAAGCTATTCAGATCTGCAAATGGATCGAAGGCTTTAGGTTTATAAAAGTGTAATCCTCTACTCAAAAGAAGAGTTTGATTGTGTGTAAGTGTATGAGAGGATAAATTGAACATTCCACTTGGTTCGGAAACCTCAATCACTGATCTAAATATCTTTTGTATGTGCCTCCCTGCTCTTGTCCATCTTAACCTCTTTTTCTCCATTGGGTAGTGTTGGGTCCATTGGGTCCAGTGGTATTTGCGTGCCAGAGCAGATAGGGTCTTTCTGTCCCTATTGGTTAACTTGCTCAACCATTCCCTAAAAAAAGAGATAGAGGGAAGACCACGTTTACCATTATTATTGGTTGACTTATCTTTTGATCTCGCTCCTAGATGCCTATTGTTGGATACTTTTTGTGCCCCTACTGGTTCGTCAGATTCAAACAGAGGATCTTGATCTGAGGGGGCACTATATTTATTAGGCATCTGAAATTGGTCTAAAACACCAAAAGAATCTTTTGAGTCCATACGTCCCATATGAACTTCACAAGTGGATAATCCTCAAAGGGTCTACGTGCAAATATTTTCTAGGGGGCTTGTTAGTGTAAGAGTGTTCTTTGGTAGTAACATTGTTGCGCTTCCAATTCATGACCCTACCGCTGTTGTAATCCTTATTATCTCTAGAGATTTTGATCTTTTTTCTCTCTACCACTTCCTTTTCATAGAATCCACCTAATATTGGTCTGTAATTCAAGTCTAATGAACTCAGGGTCTGTGGAATGGACCCTGAGCTCATTCTGAATTTGTTCAATTTTAGTTTCAAGTTACAGTGATAAGTGATATTAATTTGTCCTCTCTGTAGAGTACAAGCAACTTCATTAGTGATTAAGAGCAATTATCTAGTGTCTCATTCAGTTTGTAATAAAATTATCAGTATCAAATGTAGTTTTTTTTAGGATTCTCAATCCTCTGGGTATGATCTTTTTTATCAGTATAGTGTTGGAGAGACACCTTGTCCCATCAGTGGTGCATTTCGTCCTTAAGATACTTTTCATGTCAGAATCAACTAGAGATCTAGCAGGGTCAATATTCGATGTAAATTCATTATGTCTGCTAAACTGTTCTGATGAGGATTTCATTATAGCGAAAGATAAACACACAGGTAGCAACTACAAGAAAAAATATTGAAATAAAGAGAAGAGATGTAGCGCTAATCATGTGGGCTAAATAAATAGATATTGAAGTGAACTGGTGCACTAATATAAATTATTACAATTCCAAAGTGCCATGGGAGATATAGAACGTGGTACTTGTATATCCAGTAGATACTAACATACACAATGTAAATAATTCCTCACTAATATATAAATAAAGTCTGTATCAAGCCAGTTCCAATGGAAGTGTAGTGCCAAATCACAGGAATTCCTAAAGAAAAAAGAGAAAAAGAAGAGTGGGCTCCATAGCGTAACTCAAACTATTTAATTAAGATGAAATGAGACAGTCACCAGGACTTGCACTCACAAGGGGAGAGTATAACCTTGCATTTGAGAGAAAAATCTCTACTGACGTGACGTCACCACATCGAAGCAGAGAACGGTTCTGATGTCGTTACACGGAGGGCAAGCTGCCGACTGCAGCTGAAGGAAACCCCAGGATAAGGCCGTCTATGGTGGTATAGGACCGTAGATAGATTCCAAGATAATTAGATTATAAGCTCCCCGGAGCAGGGACTCCTCTTCCAAAATGTTACTTTTATGTCTGAAGCACTTATTCCCACGATCTGTTATTTGTATTATTTGTTATTTATATGATACGTGTATTACTACTGTGAAGTGCTATGTACATTAATGGCGCTATATAAATAAAGACATACATACATACATGATAACTTCAGTGCATGCGGGTGTGTATGCGGCCCGTGTCCAAGGCAGCTGATGGAGCTACAATCAAATTTGCCTCGCACACTGGTCTCCGTCTCTCATTAGTGAGCGTCCCAACGTGTTTCGTCACATAAATAGCCTTCGTTGCCCAGCAACGGAAAACACAGGTAAAAACTGGCAGCTATAGTCACTGCAGTGAGCAACATGATGTCGTGATCAAATCACTATACAGCTAGAGAGCTGTAACTTAAGGTTAACAACTAAAATTGCTGAATGTATTAGATGGATATAACTCTATTGTGTGATGAGCTCCTATACCAGATGATAAAGTGTTAAAATACTAATATGAATAGTCATTATAGTAATAATGTTAAAAGATACACAAATGTACAATAACAAATACAATAAAGAATCACAAGCACTTAAATGCATACATACATACATGTATACATACATATGAACAAATTGAAATGAGACAATAGTGGAAGACTTTATGAATACTGCATCATTTGACCAGATTGAGATGACTACCCAAATGTTAATGAACAGTAAGTATCTGAGTACTGAATATATTAGGGCATCTGAGGATTACATAACATACAGCGGCAGGATCAGAGCGGGAACAGCAACAAGAACAACATGTACTGTATATTTATAAACATGCAGCTAAATGAACATAGGTTCAAATAAACCTACATTCTAAACCAGAATACTGGTATCAATGCATTCATTGAGACCCAATGGTGAAAGTATACCTAAACAGAAGATCCAATATGACTCACGAATGCACAGTGTCTTGTGTCTGTTCCCTCATATCCTCAGTTGCCCCAATGATTATATACATACAAACATACACACATATACATACACACATATATAAAAAATCACCAATGTTTCGGTCCTCAATAGTAATTTTTTCCAATGCAACAGCCTGTTTTTGAGTGAGGTGCCTGTTGAGGGCCATTTTTCCTCCTTGTTACTTTTTTGAATCTATATGCAATATCGAATAGAAGGGAAAGAAATCCCTGCCAAGAAGCCCCTTTTCACTTGCACTCAAAGTACATATAACAAATATTAGTATATAGTATACAGTAGCTTGCAAAATACAAATATTTGATAAAGAGCACCATTTTATATATATTTGTACTCTTAATGTACCAATAATCCAAAACAAAATTATTAAATTTTATTAACATCTGACATCAGCATAAATTGGGCTTATATTTACAGTGTAATTTAAAAACTCCTAAGAGAGGCTGTTTTGGCTATGGCACTGCAATAGGATAGCACCTATTTATTTGCAGCCCTAGCCATTAACACCTTAAGCTAACTATCATGAGATATATTAATATCCAAAACTCATAGTGCGGCAGTACTTCCCACTCTACATAGGTGATAGTAACTGTCTAGAATAAATCACTATGATACAATGTTAGTGTACAAAATGATAGTATTGCTGGCTGTATGGCAGTCAATGTTAACACTGTAACTATATTGTTCAATACTTATTGTTGGATATATATGAGAATGAATTCCTCACATAGTTGACACAATGAATAATAATGTGTATCTTACCACAAATAGTAACCAATATAGTCCTATAATCAAGGGCCCATAATGACTTAGCCTGACAATCTAAAATCATATATCCGAATCCTATTAGCAGTCTTGGCAGGCCGGCTGACAATTCCCCAATAGTAAATTGTCAGTGGGGTATATATCAGTATGGCAACCGCATAGTAAATATTACACAGCAGAAATTAGATTCTTCAGAACTCTGCGCCTTAGCGTCTCTTCCTTCATAAATACACAATAGTATTAGGCCAGCTATAGTAGATCGTAAACCGTGTATAACAACATTAACCATATGTCATGGGAGAGGGGGTTTGGCCCGGTATTAAAGGGGTTACACCCCATTTGGCCACCCCTTGCTCTCACTAGGGAGGCAAGGGGTTAACTGGACTGTGGTCCAGAAGTGTGGATTTACCTTGCTGCAACATCCAAATGTATAATTCCCCTGTGATAAGGTATTGTCATTATGTCAGTGTCTGCACCAGACACACACCGGGATCCATCCGGGAGGGAAAGGGTTAAGGTTAATTCAGTGATTATAGCCCTTTGTCCCATTTTCCCGCATTTTCAGGCTCCAGTTTGCAGCCTCTCATAGGTCGCCATTGCAGCTCCATTCATTTCAATGGCGGATCTAGCGGTTTTGGACCTGTTTCCCTCGAAGACCAGCAGGTGGCGTCCGAGAGGAGGAGCGCCGGTTTCCCATTGTAAGTCAATGGGCCCATTGACTTCAATGGGGATTCCTCAACGTCGATCTCCAGGAACAGGTTGGCAGCCATCCAAACCGCAAAACCGCAGGAACGGATACTTTGTCTTTGAAAAGAGCATTATTACTTGGTTCAAGTTCAACAACAAATGGCGTGGGAATCTTAGGTTGTAGGGCACCCAGAAATAAAATTCTTTTTGCCCCTAGACCCTAGGAACCCCCACACACGACCCACATCGGGTCCGGGAATGAGGGACCCCCGTAAGGGGTCGTACTCAGAAAGAGGGTCGTGCCATTGACTTCAATGGCGGAGCGGAGGTCCCATTGAATCCAATGGCGGCGCTCGCCCATGCATTGTCTATGGTGGCGCCGGCCATTCATTCCAATGGGGAAAAGCAGCGTGGCGTTAAAACGGCTAAGTCTGAAATTGTGAAAAGTGTAAGTCCATATCCCCGGTTCTGGAAGGACCAGAGGGCTGGGATTTGGGGCGCAGTTAGCCACGGTTCCGGCTTGACTGCATGGCCATTTCCAGCCCTCTCCGAACAACCAGACGGAATATGGGCAAATGTAAAGAATTTTGGTTTTTCCATAGACTTCAATGGCGGAGTTTCCCCATTGAAAGTCTTTGACGGCGGACCCCATTGACTTCAACGGTGGAGATGCGCCATTGAAAGCCTGTGGCGGCGGAGCCCGTTGATTTCAATGGGGAAAGAGTGAAAAGCAGAGATTCATTTTTAAAGGGAAGAATCCTGTATTAAAAAAGTGTTTTAAACGGCATTGATGTATCTCCGGTTCTGGGGGTTGCAGAGAGCTGAAACTTGTCCACAATGGAGAGTCACAGTCGGCATAAAAATCTGGCAGGTTTCAGCCCACTGGGCTCAACAGAACGGGTTATTTTAATATGTGAAGATATTAAAGAATGATTTGTATTTTGGGTCTAGTATGAAAACTAAGAACCCATCTGCTAGGCTAATTGGCAGGATGGCAGACCAGTTGTCTGTCATAAATCCTCTAATCAAAGGTTGATCGCTCTGATTGTATACAATAGGGCGGAGGAACAAAGGGCCTGAGTGGTCTGTAAGTGTCATAATTCACACTTGCAGATAAGGGAGTTCTAACTACAAAGGAATTTCCTAGAAAGCTAGGTGCCCCAAAGGTAAGGGATAGGACTGAGATTGTATATAAACAAGGCTCAGCCCTTACCCATTGTCTTCATGTATTTTCGTGATGTCTACATCTGAACATGTATGATGGAAGAAATGGTCAATCCTGTATCCTGATGGCTTTCTTGTCCAAACCCCTTAAGTAAGTGTATAGTTTGCCTGTTATTTGTATATCTTGTGTGTTCACCTTCATTAAGGAATAAATTATATTTTATCATATCTAGTCGTGTTCAGTTCAACCCAGGTATTTTGGTGTATATTATATTTTGTCATAAGTTACCGTGACACCATACAACCTGGTGGATGATCGCAACCAGCCGCTCGTTCTTGACGCCACCGCCGTGGCGTCAGTGAAAATGCCCTACGCACGTTTCGTGTACTGTGTACACTTCGTCAGGGGGGAGGAGTATAGAGCGTAATGACGTCTGCCATTATATACATGGAGGAGGGTACAATTGCACCAATCGCCGTAGAGGCGCTATGGTAATGACTCATACGACTGATCAAACAGCCTGGTATGTATGAGTCATAGATAGGAGGCATTATTAACCTCTAAGTTACATAGAGCAGATAAGACCATACTTAGCGTCAGAGGTATACCAAAGCATAGTTTGTCCAAATGCCAGTGGACGACTATAGATGTAATTATTTAAACAGACATTCATTGGGATGAATAGGGATATCATTTATATATATCGGTATTACCAGTATATTAAACCCTGTCAAATTAACCCATTAGGTTTAACATGGGGTTTGCAACACTCACATAGCCAATATATTGGGAACAAAACGAATAATAGTGATATTAGTAAGTGAATAGTGTACAAGTGATCTATTCTAAATCAGACCGCCTCTATCAGTCAATACGGTCTACTATAATTAAAATATTTTTAACCTAAAATAATAGTGCTCAGTGATGAAGGAGTGGGCTAATCTGTTTTGAACCGCCTCTATAAATCAATACGGTTCTCTATTTTTAGCCTATATTATCTAATCTATAGTGACCATGATGAACTCATATGATATACCTCAATTATTGGCTATGAGTGTTGCTAACATTATTACCCCATGGAATGGCCCATTTGGATCACTATAAGAAGGGAGTGAAAATTAACTTCTCATTCAACCCCATAGGCGCCAGTGTATGTAGTGTATATATCCAGCGACATTCCTTTTGGAGGAGACGTCGGTCCCAGTCCCCTTTCCTAATACACCATGGGACGTGTTCGATGCCTGTAAATCTCAGGACCCCATCATCACCTTGATGGTCCTGCAAGACATGTCTAGCCACTGTGGTATCCCTCTGATTACGTATCGATCCCAGATGTTCAAGTATTCTTGTTTCGAATGGTCGATGAGTTTTTCCTACATATTGTTTTTTTGCAAGAGCACGTAATCAGATAGATCACCCCAGTGGTCTGGCAGTTGGTAAAATCGCTGATGTCAAACTTAACTTGTCCATTTGAGTCTGTAAACTCTTTCGTTTTGTTTATGACTTTACAGGTCTTACAACGACCACATTGATAGTACTCTATGTATATAATGGCAGACGTCATTACGCTCTATACTCCTCCCCCCTGACAAAGTGTACGCAGTACATAAAACGTGTGTAGAGCATTTTTACTGACGCCACGGCAGTGACGTCAAGAACGAGCGGCTGGTTGTGATCATCCACCAGGTTGTATGGTTAATGTTGTTATACACGGTTTCCAATCTACTATAGCTGGCCTAATACTATTGTGTATTTATGAAGGAAGAGACGCTAAGGCGCAGAGTTCTGAAGAATCTAATTTCTGCTGTGTAATATTTACTGTGCGGTTGCCATACTGATATATACCCCACTGACAATTTACTATTGGGGAATTTTCAGCCGGCCTGCCAAGACTGCTAATAGGATTCGGATATATGATTTTAGATTGTCAAGCTAAGTCATTATGGGCCATTGATTATAGGACTATATTGGTTACTATTTGTGGTAAGATACACATTATGATTCATTGTGTCAACTATGTGAGGAATTCAATCTCATATATATCCAACAATAAGTATTGAACAATATAGTTACAGTGTTAACATTGACTGCCATACAGCCAGCAATACTATCATTTTGTACACTAACATTGTATCATAGTGATTTATTCTAAAAAGTTACTATCACCTATGTAGAGTGGGAAGTACTGCCGCACTATGAGTTTTGGATATTCATATATTTCATGATAGTTAGCTTAAGGTGTTAATGGCTAGGGCTGCAAATAAATAGGTGCTATCCTATTGCAGTGCCATAGCCACAACAGCCTCTCATAGGAGTTTTTAAATTACACTGTAAATATAAGCCCAATTTATGCTGATGTCAGATGTTAATAAAATGTAATAATTTTGTTTTGGATTAGTGGTACATTAAGAGTACAAATATATATAAAATTGTGCTCTTTATCAAATATTTGTATTTTGCAAGCTACTGTATACTATATATTAATATTTGTTATACTGTATGTACTTTGAGTGCAAGTGAAAAGGGGCTTCGTGGCAGGGATTTCTTTCCCTTCTATTTGATGTTCCATATATACAGTATTCACTGTGCCCCTATGCACCCTGGTCAATAATATTGTATACATAGGTATTGAGGTTGAGCAGTAAATCAAATATCTATACTTTTTTGAATGGCCTGCGTCCACCGTTTGCATGTGTCTGTGTACTGTATGTGTGTTACTGATGAACTGTATGTGTGTTAACACAAACATATTTTTGTGTCCTTCACTCAGGCTGAAGCGGAAGTTGCTGCATTAAACCGCCGTATCCAGCTCGTGGAAGAGGAGTTAGATAGAGCTCAGGAGCGTCTTGCCACAGCCTTACAGAAACTAGAGGAGGCAGAGAAAGCGGCTGATGAAAGTGAAAGGTGATTACAGGATCATTACAAGAAACTATTTTACTGTGCAAGATGTTTTCATTCCCTGTCGAAACTTCCTTGAACCTTTCTAAATGGGGGAAAGTCTCTCTGAACAAAATGGCAGATAGGATCAGACAATGCTTATATTCTAGTCTGATGATGTCACTGCCCTCCAATAAACTGTGAGGAGACAAGTAAATTATTTTGAGAGGGAATCACAGTCTCCTTCAATCCGTTAAAACTAAAATTGACTTGTATCCGCAGTGGCATAAATACATCTTTCTTTAAATAAGAAGTGAGAACCACAGATTTGTCAGAAAAAATAGTGGTATTCTGGGGTGTAAATGATAAAGTAGCCGTATTCCATACCTGCTGGTAAAATCACAATGCAGCCTTTGCTTGTAAATGACGGCTCTTTCATATATGTTTTAAGTTGATTTTGGGTTGAAATTTAAATCTTTAACACAACCCGATGAGCCACAGCTGACAAGTGAGGCAATTGATGTGGACAATGTAGGACAGTGAAATCAGTTCTGTGTCATATTTCAAGCTATTCATTAAATATATAGCCAGGATAACTATCCTCACACTGATGAGACCACAAGATTGAAACAGTCGTCTGTGAGTAGGTTGGCTGACTATGCACTTCTTTCGCCAAGGTTGTGCTGAAAAGCTGTGTAATACGACAAACATAAGCTTTATAGGGGTTATCCATGTTAATGGATAAGAAGCAAAAGGTGACACTGTGTACTGCACCGACACACTTTATTCGAGCAAATACCCAGTATGTACCTGGCAGATACCTGGAATGCGCCGCTCCTCACCTCTGACAAGCCCCGTTGCGTTTGCCTTCCCAACCTGGGTTCATGCCTGGCTGACGGGCGGCTGATCTGTTAAATGATAATGATTAGGATTTAATAGGCTGCAATGCTTCGCGTGTCTACCAGATGGCATAAATTCATGAATTGTAATGCAGTATATATATATATACTGTGCAGTATTGCAGCCAGCGGGAATAAAATGCTTCAATCCCTGCCTGAAAATACCTCAATGCACTCGGGCAGAAAACAGTCACAAACCTCAATACACCCGGGTATACCCGAATTCGTGGGACTAGCCGAGCTCAAATAAAGTGTGTCGCCAGTGTATGACACAAGTATGCCCCATGTGTATATAATTTCCCAGAATAGAACTAGAAAGAAGGTCCCTGCTCAGCTCCATTAGGAGTGACGATACTGGAGGGGTGCAATCAGGGAAATATTGGAATTTTAACACAAAGAGAAAGCAGAATCCCTATAGTATGCACTCGGCTTCCACTGATATTAAAAATAATTAAATTTTAATGACGAGAGAAAATATTGTTCTAAAGCTCAAAATTTGGCTGTAACCATGGGGTAGATATAGGGGAAACAGCGTCACGCTAGTGACGTGTATGCTGCAAAGACATCACTACACAATATGAGTTTGGTTAAATGAGAACCTTTTCCCCGAATCATTTGACAAGGAATATATTATAGCACTTTTGTTTGTTTAAACACTGCTCTTTATCACTTTCACTGTGAGTACTAGGAGAACTTTACATGGATCTACATTGGTATACACAGCATACCACGCTGTTTCCCCTACAACTACCCCATGTTTACAGCCAGATTTTTGACTTTAGAGGTTTTAAACAATATTTTCTCTCGTCAGTAAAAAATGAAATTTTATTTCATTTTTAATATCAGTGGACGCTGAGTGCGTCCTATAGGGATACTGCTTTCTCTTCATGTAATTTCCCAGAATCCCTGGCTCCAGTGGAAGCATTGCATGCTGGGAGATAATGGGGAAAGACAGCGTTGCAGACCTGTCTAAGACATGTGAATGTGCTCACAAGTGATATTTGTATTGTTGTGCACTGTACGGTGGAGGGTTTTTGCCAAACTTTTACCCACCATAATTTATTTAATGTGTGGTTGAAACCTATCCTAATTCACGTTGCAAAGCCAGTATAACCATTCTTCCCATTCTTACATTGATGAGACCCAAAAGGCTGAAACAGCTGTTTGTGAGTAGGTTTATTGGCGATGTACTGCTTAAACCTGTCACGCTGTGCTCACCACAAACAAGACGAGACCCCGGTACTGAGATGGGAGTAGTAACAAACACCAGCCACAGGCACTGGGGCCACGTCCGGAGTGTAGGTTTGCCTTGACAGCCGGGTCCGAGATATAGAGAACAGACAAAGATAGCCCAGTGAATGCACTCAAGATGATTGAGTAGGAATAAGGATAATCGTTAAAACTAATTGTTTAATCTGTATGACACAAAATAATAAAAACCATGCCTCTGGGCTATATCACAGCATATTTTATGCTAGCCCCTAACAGGGTTCGATTTTTCCTTGTTTTCACTATTATGTTTCTTAACTCAGTATATTAGTATATTTCCTTTCACACGTATATGTATGTTTAGTGACCATACATCGTTACATTATCCTAGTATTTTAGTCACACTAGTTATATTGTCCTAGATTTACCTATAGGGTACATTACTTTTGTTCTATATATTTTCCTCTGGCACCAGTGCTGGTATATGGTTATACTATACCTTACCAGTTTTTAGTTAATAGTAGTGACATACTCATTGTTACATAGTTACATAGTAACATAGTAAATGAGGTTGAAAAAAGACGTACGTCCATCAAGTTCAACCTATGCTAAATTTAGACAACAGATACTTTATCCTATATCTATACTTACTTATTGATCCAGAGGAAGGCAAACAAAAAACCCCATTAAGGGGAAAAATTAATTCCTTCCTGACTCCAAGAATTGGTAATCGGATTAATCCCTGGATCAACATCCTTTCCGTGTATACTTATTTGGTATATCCCTGTATACCTTTCCCATCTAAAAAGATGTCCAACCTTTTTTTGAACAAATCTATTGTATCTACCATCACAGTCTTCATGGGTAATGAATTCCACATTTTAACTGCCCTTACTGTAAAGAACCCTTTCCTTTGTTGCTGGTGAAATTTCCTTTCCTCCAACCTTAAGGGATGGCCCGAGTCCTTTGTACTGCCCGTGGGATGAATAGTTCTTTTGAAAGCTCCTTGTATTGTCCCTGAATATATTTGTATATAGTTATCATATCCCCTCTTAGACGCCTCTTTTCTAATGTAAATAAATCTAATTTAGCTAGCCTCTCCTCATAAGTTAGAATGTCCATCCCCTTTATTCATTTGGTGGCTCTTCTCTGCACTCTCTCTAGTTCCATAATGTCTTTTCTTAGGATTGGTGCCCAAAATTGTACTCCATATTCAAGGTGTGGTCTTACTAATGCTTTGTAAAGGGGCATAATTATGTTTACTTCCCTTCCATCCATTGCCCGTTTAATGCAAGATAAGATCTTGTTTGCCTTTGCAGCTACTGCATGACATTGGGCACTATTGCTAAGCCTTCAGTCTACAAGCACTCCTAAATCCTTCTCCATCAAGGATTCCCCAAATATATCTCCATTTAATCTGTAAGTCGCCTTTTTATTCTTGCATCCCACATGCATAACCTTACATTTATCTGTATTAAACCTCATTTGCCATTTACCTGCCCACGTTTCCAGTCTCTCCAAGTCCTTCTGAAGAGAAATTCCATCCTGCTCTGATTCTATTACCTTACACAATTTAGTATCATCAGCAAAGATGGAGACTTTGCTGTCGATCCCAACCTCAAGGTCATTAATAAACAAGTTAAAAAGCATGGGTCCCAGTACCGATCCCTGAGGTACTCCACTCACGACTTTAGCCCAATCTGAAAAAGTTCCTCTTGTGTGAAACCGTATCAAAAGCCTTTGCAAAATCTAAGTAGACCACATCAACTGCATTACCCTGGTCTAAATTCCTACTTACCTCCTCAAAGAAACACATAAGGTTAGTTTGGCATGATCTATCCTTCATAAATCCATGCTGACTATTACTAATAATTTTGTTTTCCATTAGGTATTTCTGAATATTATTCCGTATTAAACCTTCAAGTAGTTTCCCTACTATTGAAGTCAGGCTTACAGGTCTGTAATTCCCTGAGTGTGATCTAGCTCCCTTTTTAAATATAGGCACCACATCTGCTTTACGCCAATCTTGTGGTACTGAGCCTGTGGAAATGGAGTCCTTGAATATTAAATATAATGGTTTTGCTATTACTGAGCTTAACTCCTTGAGAACTCTTGGATGTATGCCACCGGGGCCAGGCGCCTTATTTACTATTAATTCTTTAGGAATTTTTATGGACAATTTAGCCTGCATATTATCAGGCTCTCCATAGACTAGTGTTGCCTTAGGTTAACTTCTACATTATTCTCTGTTGGAGTTCAATTGGTATGTCTTTAGGGAGTGGCCCTGGACCTTCTCACCACATCCCTCTGTACAAATATTTTTATTATTTTTTGTCATACAGATTAAACAATTCGTTTTAACGATTATCATTATTCCTACTCAATCATCTCTAGTGCATTCACTGGGGTATCTTTGTCTGTTCTGTTTATCTAGTCTCTTGTCCCCATTTGCACCTTATGGTTCTCTACACTGCTTATTATTTATGTGCTTATTTCAAGCTGATGCGGGGGCTTTCCTTTCCCTTTTCCTCTAGTTCATCTCCAAGATATAGATATCAGAGTAGTCTTTATACTTGCCGTGTTCAACGTAGGAGATATCCGGAGCGTAGAAGGTACTTTTGCAGATGTCAGGGTTGGAGAGTGGAGAGTGGTCGAGGTGCAATGCCGAGTTCAGGATTAGAGAGGAGCGAGGAGTCAGAGATAGCCAAGATCAGGAGCCAGAGGTAGGAGTAGTCAAAGCAAGCCGGTTCGGTACACAGGAGATCAAAACTGGAACAAAGCAACAGGACAGGAACAAGTTAGAAACAGCAAGGCTGAACACAGAGTAACATATATCTATGCTCAGCCAATGTACCTGTGACATTGGTGAGCATATATAGGCAGGATCAGCCAACCCCTAAGGGGGTTGAGTGGGGGTGCGGCGGCCGTGATAGGTCTAAGGCTTCCAAGAATAGGTGTAGCTGTGTTGCAGCTAATGAATGCATCTATGAGCAGGTGCAGCTGTTTGTGTTTCCCTGAAGAAGCCACGGAAGTGGTGAAACGCGTAGGAGGAGCCGCCTAAGGGGTCTGTGCTTCTGTTTGTGCAGTCTTGCTGTCTGGTTGATCACTGCAGTGCTGCTCTCGAGTGTGGAGTACCCGAGGAACTGACGCTGTAATTGCCTTTGGAAAGCCTGCTCGTTGCTTGGAGAATTATTGAGCGTCTCTCGCTGCCAGCCGGGAAGGGTTGGTGCGTCACGTTCGGCCGTGACGTCATACTCGGAAACCCGGCAGGCGGGTAGCTGCTCTGCTCCGTGTCCGAGCCTTGGAGAAGAGGTTAGCTGGAAGGATTCCAGATGAGGAGTGTGAGGAGCCGTCTCTACATACCGGTCTGAAGGTTGGGTGAGCTGATCATACAGGGGCTCACCGACAGTCCCACTCCACTCTTGTCGCATCCATTGGTTGTCCAATCTGTTGACTCTACACCCTTGAGCTTATCACTTCAATTTGGAACCATACATTACCATTGTTATTCAATTTTCACCCGGGTCTCCCTGGACGCAGAGGGGCCTTAGTTGTTTAATAGCAACGCAGTACATACTACCTGAACATGCAATTGCAGTGACTTTTAACAATTTATTCTTGGTTTTTATCACCTTTTGTGTGTTTTCAATAAATTTCAATGTGGTTTGTTTGCCTTTTCCCATAGAGTTTTTTGCGCTTCTTATTTTTTCTGTTCTTTATCCAGCTGTTTGTGCAGCTCATGAATGCATCTATGAGCAGGTGCAGCTGTTTGTACAGCTAATGAATGCTTCTATGAGCAGGTGTAGCTGTTTGGCAGCAAAGTGTACTTAGCCTTAGTATCAGATGTTTCCACTGATACGTAGTGTGACCCTAAGAGGTGGAGAGAGCTGGAGACTCCGGCGGCAAGGCAGCAGAGATGTTAGTCAGGCAGCCGAAGATGCCTGAATGCTGGAACACGTCAGTCGCGTTCGCTCTGTATGGTGACGTCACGCTGTGTGATCACCTGACACACGTTTCGCGCGGGTTCGCGCTTTCTCAAAGGTGAGTGCATGTGAGTGGACATGCGTAATTTATAGCTGATGGTAGTCAGGGGCAGGTATAGTGGAATTAACCCTATCCTGCCTAATGGAAGCCTGTCAGAGTGCTCAAAGCTGTGCATATTCATTCAATACAATATGAATAAGGGACATAAAACACAATTTGCTGGCTACAGATCGACACAGTAACCAGCTCATCAATACCACTCTAATTAGGTTGATGATATTAGAGCAACTAATAGATATTTGACTCGGCTATTGTTAGAAGACTCAAATGAGACATAGTGAAATGAAATAGAAGTAAAAAACCATGTAGATAAGAGCTCATGATTACCCCATACTGCGTATATACCTTGTGTAAAGTACTGTATAAGGGCAAGAAACCCCATATACCTCATCCAGGAGTATCCTACAGGGTCAAGGACATTATATGAACTCATAATCCACAAGTATGCGAATGATGAAAGCAGACCATGTAAATCCAGGCAAATAAATCGAGAGGTACATGCTAGCATCCATAGTGCCCTAAAATGACACTGGGGGGGCAATAGAACCTACATTCACCAAAACTGTGGGTGAACTAGGAATGAACAGGGATGCCAGAGAAGATGTCAAAATTGCTGAACCCACACGTACACATGCACCGGGCAGAGAAGGCAATGAGGAAAACTAATCAAATAAAGGGAGAGAACAAGAATTCCTCATTGAGTCCTCTGGGAGTAAGAGTATCTAAGGTGTATATCCAACGAGATTCTCGTTTGAGGATCTCGTTGTCCCAGTCACCTCCTCTGCTGTGGTTGGAAACTGCTTCAATACCCATAAATTGCAGGACCGTGGTTAGGCCCTGATGATGATTATGGACATGATTAGCAATGGGAGTATCACTATGATTGCGAATGTTGCCTAGATGTTCTAGCACTCTGTGGCGCAGCTGGCGTTTGTTTTTTCCAATATATTTTTTGTTACACGCGCAAACAATCTGATAAACCACACCCACGGTTCTGCAGTTAATAATTTTTTTATGGTGAAGCTGTGTGTGTCATTCCAGTTATTGAACGATTTGGCATGTGTGCATGATGCACAGGCTCTGCAGTTATGGCATTTAAAGAAGCCGATGGTCCTGTTGGCCAGCCACGTACCTCCAGTTGGTTTCTGGTAGTGGCTGTGAACCAACATGTCCCGAATACTGGTGGCTCTTCTGCTAACCAATGTGGCTCTTTCATGGAGTATTTCTCTCAGGTCAGTGTCTTCACGCAGAACATACCAGTATTTGTTCAAAATGTTTGTAATCTCTGGCCATTGGTTGTTAAATGTGCCAATAAAACGCACAACCTGTTTCTCATTCGTTGGAATCGCCTTATCAGCCAGTAGTGTGTTCCTATCAGTGGATCTAGCTCTCTGGTAGGCCCTCTTGATAGATCTATTGCTGTACCCCCTGACTTGAAATCTAAGCTTCATGGCGGCAGCTTGTATCTCAAAGTCTTTGTGAGATGAACAGTTCCTCCTCAGGCGTAGGAACTGACCGACGGGAATTCCCCTAATTTGGTGTTTGGGGTGATGGCTGTCCGCTCTGAGGAGGCTGTTGGTAGCAGTCGATTTGCGATGTAATGATGTAACCAGTGTTCCATGGGGAGACCTGGTGACAGTGAGATCAAGGAATGTAATACTGGTATGGTTAATCTCAGAAGTGAGTTTGAGATTAAAGAGGTTGATATTCAACTCTCCGATGAACTCATCAAGGAGCTGTTTAGTGCCTCGCCACAGGACAAAGATGTCGTCTATATACCTCATCCATAATATAATGTGTGAGGTATACAGACGATTCTGCTCCTGGAAGACCACCTCCGCCTCCCACCAACCCAGATATAGATTAGCGTAGGTGGGGGCACAGGTGGTCCCCATGGCGGTACCACGGAGCTGATGATACAGTTTACCATCGAAAGTAAAAACATTATGAGTGAGGATGAATCTTAATAGGTCCACCACTAACAAACTGTGATTACTGAAGTCGCAACTTTGTGTATCGAGGAAGTACTCTACAGCCTGGATGCCCATATCACGTATTATAGATGTATACAGAGACTCTACATCCAGGCTGACGAGTAGTGTATCATCATCAATTGAAACCTCCCTGAGTCTATTAAGTGCGTCCTTCGTGTCCCTCAAATAGGAGGGCAAAGAAGTTACGAACGGGCGGAGGACATGGTCTACATAGACACTGCTCTGTTCTGTCAGGTTGGAGATACCTGACACGATCGGGCGTTCGGGGGGACTTCAAGACATTTGTGTATCTTGGGGAGTGAATAGAAAGTGGCCATCCTCGGGGTCTTATTGAGGAGTGCCTCACTTTCCTTCTTGGTAAGGACTTTAGTGTACACACCCTGATCCAAAATCAGCTTCAGATCACGTAAGAAGCTGATTGTGGGATCGGTTTTCAATATTGCATAGCAACTTCTATCGGACAAGAGACGTAGGTTCTCCTTGACATAATCAGTGGTGTTCATTATAACGATGTTGCCCCCCTTATCGGAGGGCTTGATCGTGATAAGAGAATTTGTTCTTAAATCCTCTAGTGCCTGTCTTTCAGAGCAATTCAGATTAGTCAAGGAGGGCCTTGGCCTAAGGCGTTCAAGGTCAGTGGTGACCAACCCGATAAAAGTAGCTACATTAGGACAGGTCTCAAGGGCGGGGGTAAACCTTGATTTTGGTTTAAGAGTAGAAAAGGGACCTTGGCCAGGAGCCCTTAAGCTCTCTTCTTCCAAGGCTCTCAGATTACTGATGTTTTCCAGATATTGATCATCAAAATCTTCTTGTCCCACTGCCCTTAGCTGGTTTTGAGCTTGTCTCTTGAAGAATTTGTGCAACAACAATTTACGTCCAAAGAGATAGGTGTCTTTTATCCAGTCGAATCTGTTGAAGTCCTCAGTGGGTGAGAAAGAAAGCCCTTTTTGAAGGACCGCCGTCTGACCCTCATTGAGGACTACATTAGACAGATTAACGACTTGACCAAAGTCATCAGTCGAGATTACTGTCGACGTCGACGGGAATGTCTCCTTGTTCCCCCCCTGTAGCCCCAAGTGTCTCTGTCTCGCAGCCCACCCCATCTTGCCTCTTCTGGTCTTACTCTGTCTTGGGGTGGTGGGTAGCGAGGGTCCTGATCTAAAAAAAACAACCGTGGGAGGTTCAACTAAGCTGGATTCCCTTCTCTCACTGCTATCGCTCTCCTCGTTAGAGGTATCCCAGTCGGTTGAAGACTCTGGGTGGTGGAAGCGAACTTTTTTGTTCCATTTTTTTGCTTATATATTTTGCCTTCTTTAAAATCCTTGCTGTCGTGATTATATTTTCGCTGTTTCCTTTCCTTCAATTCACGCATAAACTTACAGATTGTCTCTTCCAGTTTATTTTCTAGACTAATGAACTCAGAGATGCTTCTCCATTTGTCTGCGTCATTGCATTGCACTGCTAATTCTGTGTGCACTATCTGAAGTGTATCATTATCACTCTCGACCAATAACTTCATGAGGGATGCTGAGCAAATGCCCAGTATATTATTCCATTTAATCATGAAGTCAGGGTCACTATGCAGCGTGGAGGGAGCAAGATCTACCCGCAGGCCTCTTGGGATGAGGTCTGTGGATAAATAGTTTTCTAAACTTGCTACCTCCCACCACAGTCTGGCCCTTTGTTTATATATTTTTTCCAAACCTGAAAAATAGGTGTTAATGTTACTAACACCTGTATCAGTGATGTCCCCATCCAAGGAGAAGACATTGGCTGCCATCGTACCAAATACTGGTATGTTCTGCGTGAAGACACTGACCTGAGAGAAATACTCCATGAAAGAGCCACATTGGTTAGCAGAAGAGCCACCAGTATTTGGGACATGTTGGTTCACAGCCACTACCAGAAACCAACTGGAGGTACGTGGCAAGCCAACAGGTCCATCGGCTTCTTTAAATGCCATAATTGCAGAGCCTGTGCATCATGCACACAAGCCAAATCGTTCAATAACTGGAATGACACACACAACTTCACCATAAAACAATTTATTAACTGCAGAACCGTGGGTGTGGTTTATCAGATTGTTTGCGCGTGTAACAAAAAATATATTGGAAAAACCAAACGCCAACTGCGCCACAGAGTGCTAGAACATCTAGGCGACATTCGCAATCATCGTGATACTCCCATTGCTAATCATGTCCATAATCATCATCAGGGCCTAACTACGGTCCTGAAATTTATGGGTATTGAAGCAGTTTCCAACCACAGCAGAGGAGGTGACTGGGACAACGAGATCCTCAAACGAGAATCTCGTTGGATATACACCTTAGGTACTCTTACTCCCAGGGGACTCAATGAGGAATTCTTGTTCTCTCCCTTTATTTGATTAGTTTTCCTCATTGCCTTCTCTGCCCGGTGCATGTGTACGTGTGGGTTCAGCAATTTTGACATCTTCTCTGGCATCCCTGTTCATTCCTAGTTCACCCACAGTTTTGGTGAATGTAGGTTCTATTGCCCCCCCAGTGTCATTTTAGTGCACTATGGATGCTAGCATGTACCTCTCGATTTATTTGCCTGGATTTACATGATCTGCTTTCATCATTCGCATACTTGTGGATTATGAGTTCATATAATGTCCTTGACCCTGTAGGATACTCCTGGACGAGGTATATGGTGTCTCTTGCCCTTATACAGTACTTTACACAAGGTATATATGCAGTATGGGGTAATCATGAGCTCTTATCTACATGGTTTTTTACTTCTATTTCATTTCACTATGTCTCATTTGAGTCTTCTAACCATAGCCGAGTCAAATATCTATTAGTTGCTCTAATATCATCAACCTAATTAGAGTGGTATTGATGAGCTGGTTACTGTGTCGATCTGTAGTCAGCACATTGTGTTTTATGTCCCTTATTCATATTGTATTGAATGAATATGCACAGCTTTGAGCACTCTGACAGGCTTCCATTAGGCAGGATAGGGTTTATTCCACTATACCTGCCCCTGACTACCATCAGCTATAAATTACGCATGTCCACTCACATGCACTCACCTTTGAGAAAGCACGAACCCGCGCGAAACGTGCGTCAGGTGATCACACGGCGTGACGTCACCATACAGAGCGGACGCGACTGACATGCGTTCCAGCGTTCAGGCATCTTCGGCTGCCTGACTAACATCTCTGCTGCCTTGCCGCCGGAGTCTCCTGCTCTCTCCACCTCTTAGGGTCACACTATGTATCAGCGGAAACATCTGATACTAAGGCTAAGTACATTTTCCTAGCTTGCGACGCATACACCATGTTGCGCCACCCTGTGAGGGGATTTACATATACAGAATTGTCTCCATGCTGGTATATGATATATTAAGTGGTTGCCATATGTGGAGACTTTTGTATCTAAGCGTGTATGAGTTACGTGGCGTATAGGTGCAGTGTTATATTACTGTGTTTATGTATCTCTTTATGTGTTAGTGCTTTACTATGTGGTTGCCACTCGGTGCGACGCTGCTCATTCAACATATGTGCAGTGTATTAACACTGGTGGATTTTATCCTAGCACTATGATTGCACACCACTTGTACACACATTCACAACGAGATTGCTAATCAGTGGTTCAGTTGCATGTAAGACACCAACCTAGCATTGATGTATTTTAGTACATTATTTTTTGATACAAAAGTTTGTGTTTATGAAAAGTTCCTATATAGGTTCTGCTAACGAGGCTATAACTGGATACGGTCTGTGAACCGTGCCTCAGGGCGTAACTAACGCACATTTTGTGCTAGCCCTTTATGTCAGGACTATCCTATTGCTAGGCTAGGTGTTCCTACTCCACTGTAACATGTCGATCGTGGATTTATTAGTCTGCATGTGTTGTGTGATGATCACGTTGTTTTTCTAGATCTGCATCAATTTATTTGTCCTTCAGATTTAGTATCAGCAGCCTTCTTCATAGAGACTGGTGAATTTTAGATATAAGTGCATCCCTAATCAGTGATTAGCACTTTATTCTGTTGGACTAGTACTAGGATTATCCTGGCATTTATGCCGGTGTTGTTTGATGCCAAGATTCCTTCAGTTACCTTCCATGTCTGCATTAATTGGAAGTTTTTGTTTGGTATGTCTATAGGGGGTGGCCCTGGATTTTTTTTACCATACCCCTCTATCCAAATACTATTTTATTATTGATTACTATTGATTAAAAGGATTTTAAATTTATCATTACTCACTGATCTACCCGAGTGCATTCAAGGGGGAATCTTTTTGTATGTTTGTTTCTAGTATCCCTTGTCCCCTTTTGCACTGTTGTATGATCTTTTTCACTTAATTTACTTACCTTACTTACCGTATTACTTTTGCTGATGCAGGAGCCCTTCCCTCCCTTTCCCATCCCCCATCTCTTCCCTTCCCCTTGTTTTCAGTGATCACACGTGGATGTATGTCCACTCTTGCTCCCAGCTCGCACCTACGATTTATATTGATACTGATCTATTAGTTTATGATTATGGCTGGTTTTCTGTCACAGCTGCCTGATTTTGATGCATGGAAAACGGATGCAGCCAATGTCTTCTCCTTGGATGGGGACATCACTGATACAGGTGTTAGTAACATTAACACCTATTTTTCAGGTTTGGAAAAAATATATAAACAAAGGGCCAGACTGTGGTGGGAGGTAGCAAGTTTAGAAAACTATTTATCCACAGACCTCATCCCAAGAGGCCTGCGGGTAGATCTTGCTCCCTCCACGCCGCATAGTGACCCTGACTTCATGATTACATGAAGTTATTGGTCGAGACTGATAATGATACACTTCAGATAGTGCACACAGAATTAGCAGTGCAATGCAATGACGCGAACAAATGGAGCATCTCTGAGTTCATTAGTCTAGAAAATAAACTGGAAGAGACAATCTGTAAGTTTACGCGTGAATTGAAGGAAAGGAAACAGCGAAAATATATTCGCGACAGCAAGGATTTTAAAGAAGGCAAAATATATAAGCAAAAAAAAGAGAACAAAAAAGTTTGCTTCCACCACCCAGAGTCTTCAACCGACTGGGATACCTCTAACGAGGAGAGCGATAGCAGTGAGAGAAGGGAATCCAGCTTAGATGAACCTCCCAGGGTTAGTTTTTTAGATCAGGACCCTCACTACCCACCACCCCAAGACAGAGTAAGATCAGAAGAGGCAAGATGGGGTGGGCTGCGAGACAGAGACACTTGGGGCTACAGGGGGGGAACAAGGAGACGTTCCCGTCGACAGTTATCTCGACTGATGACTTTGGTCAAGTCGTTAATCTGTCTAATGTAGTCCTCAATGAGGGTCAGACGGCGGTCCTTCAAAAAGGGCTTTCTTTCTCACCCACTGAGGACTTCAACAGATTCGACTGGATAAAAGACACCTATCTCTTTGGACGTAAATTGTTGTTGCACAAATTCTTCAAGAGACAAGCTCAAAACCAGCTAAGGGCAGTGGGACAAGAAGATTTTGATGATCAATATCTGGAAAACATCAGTAATCTGAGAGCCTTGGAAGAAGAGAGCTTAAGGGTTCCTGGCCAAGGTCCCTTTTCTACTCTTAAACCAAAATCAAGGTTTACCCCCGCCCTTGGGACCTGTCCTAATGTAGCTACTTTTATCGGGTTGGTCACCACTGACCTTGAACGCCTTAGGCCAAGGCCCTCCTTGACTAATCTGAATTGCTCTGAAAGACAGGCACTAGAGGATTTAAGAACAAATTCTCTTATCACGATCAAGCCCTCCGATAAGGGGGGCAACATCGTTATAATGAACACCACTGATTATGTCAAGGAGAACCTACGTCTCTTGTCCGATAGAAGTTGCTATGCAATATTGAAAACCGATCCCACAATCAGCTTCTTACGTGATCTGAAGCTGATTTTGGATCAGGGTGTGTACACTAAAGTCCTTACCAAGAAGGAAAGCGAGGCACACCTCAATAAGACCCCGAGGATGGCCACTTTCTATTCACTCCCCAAGATACACAAATGTCTTGAAGTCCCCCCCGAACGCCCGATCGTGTCAGGTATCTCCAACCTGACAGAACAGAGCAGTGTCTATGTAGACCATGTTCTCCGCCCGTTCGTAACTTCTTTGCCCTCCTATTTGAGGGACACGAAGGACGCACTTAATGGACTCAGGGAGGTTTCAATTGATGATGATAAACTACTCGTCAGCCTGGATGTAGAGTCTCTGTATACATCTATAATACATGATATGCGCATCCAGGCTGTAGAGTACTTCCTCGATACACGAAGTTGCGACTTCAGTAATCACAGTTTGTTAGTGGTGGACCTATTAAGATTCATCCTCACTCATAATGTTTTTACTTTCGATGGTAAACTGTATCATCAGCTCCGTGGTACCGCCATGGGGACCACCTGTGCCCCCACCTACGCTAACCTATATCTGGGTTGGTGGGAGACGGAGGTGGTCTTCCAGGAGCAGAATCGTCTGTATACCTCACATATTATATTATGGATGAGGTATATAGACGACATCTTTGTCCTGTGGCGAGGCACTAAACAGCTCCTTGATGAGTTCATCGGAGAGTTGAATATCAACCCCTTTAATCTCAAACTCACTTCTGAGATTAACCATACCAGTATTACATTCCTTGATCTCACTGTCACCAGGTCTCCCCAGGGAACACTGGTTACATCATTACATCGCAAATCGACTGCTACCAACAGCCTCCTCAGAGCGGACAGCCATCACCCCAAACACCAAATTAGGGGAATTCCCGTCGGTCAGTTCCTACGCCTGAGGAGGAACTGTTCATCTCACAAAGACTTTGAGATACAAGCTGCCGCCATGAAGCTTAGATTTCAAGTCAGGGGGTACAGCAATAGATCTATCAAGAGGGCCTACCAGAGAGCTAGTTCCACTGATAGGAACACACTACTGGCTGATAAGGCGATTCCAACGAATGAGAAACAGGTTGTGCGTTTTATTGGCACATTTAACAACCAATGGCCAGAGATTACAAACATTTTGAACAAATACTGGTATGTTCTGCGTGAAGACACTGACCTGAGAGAAATACTCCATGAAAGAGCCACATTGGTTAGCAGAAGAGCCACCAGTATTCGGGACATGTTGGTTCACAGCCACTACCAGAAACCAACTGGAGGTACGTGGCTGGCCAACAGGACCATCGGCTTCTTTAAATGCCATAACTGCAGAGCCTGTGCATCATGCACACATGCCAAATCGTTCAATAACTGGAATGACACACACAGCTTCACCATAAAAAAATTATTAACTGCAGAACCGTGGGTGTGGTTTATCAGATTGTTTGCGCGTGTAACAAAAAATATATTGGAAAAACCAAACGCCAGCTGCGCCACAGAGTGCTAGAACATCTAGGCGACATTCGCAATCATAGTGATACTCCCATTGCTAATCATGTCCATAATCATCATCAGGGCCTAACCACGGTCCTGCAATTTATGGGTATTGAAGCAGTTTCCAACCACAGCAGAGGAGGTGACTGGGACAACGAGATCCTCAAACGAGAATCTCGTTGGATATACACCTTAGGTACTCTTACTCCCAGAGGACTCAATGAGGAATTCTTGTTCTCTCCCTTTATTTGATTAGTTTTCCTCATTGCCTTCTCTGCCCGGTGCATGTGAACGTGTGGGTTCAGCAATTTTGACATCTTCTCTGGCATCCCTGTTCATTCCTAGTTCACCCACAGTTTTGGTGAATGTAGGTTCTATTGCCCCCCCCAGTGTCATTTTAGGGCACTATGGATGCTAGCATGTACCTCTCGATTTATTTGCCTGGATTTACATGATCTGCTTTCATCATTCGCATACTTGTGGATTATGAGTTCATATAATGTCCTTGACCCTGTAGGATACTCCTGGACGAGGTATATGGGGTCTCTTGCCCTTATATAGTACTTTACACAAGGTGTATACGCAGTATGGGGTAATCATGAGCTCTTATCTACATGGTTTTTTACTTCTATTTCATTTCACTATGTCTCTTTTGAGTCTTCTAACCATAGCCGAGTCAAATATCTATTAGTTGCTCTAATATCATCAACCTAATTAGAGTGGTATTGATGAGCTGGTTACTGTGTCGATCTGTAGTCAGCACATTGTGTTTTATGTCCCTTATTCATATTGTATTGAATGAATATGCACAGCTTTGAGCACTCTGACAGGCTTCCATTAGGCAGGATAGGGTTAATTCCACTATACCTGCCCCTGACTACCATCAGCTATAAATTATGCATGTCCACTCACATGCACTCACCTTTGAGAAAGCGCGAACCCGCGCGAAACGTGCGTCAGGTGATCACACGGCGTGACGTCACCATACAGAGCGGACGCGACTGACATGTGTTCCAGCGTTCAGGAATCTTCGGCTGCCTGACTAACATCTCTGCTGCCTTGCCGCCGGAGTCTCCAGCTCTCTCCACCTCTTAGGGTCACACTATATATCAGCGGAAACATCTGATACTAAGGCTAAGTACACTTTCCTATCTTGCGACGCATACACCATGTTGCGCCACCCTGGGAGGGGATTTACATATACAGAATTGTCTCCATGCTGGTATATGATATATTAAGTGGTTGCCATATGTGGAGACTTTTGTATCTAAGCGTGTATGAGTTACGTGGCGTATAGGTGCAGTGTTATATTACTGTGTTTATGTATCTCTTTATGTGTTAGTGCTTTACTATGTGGTTGCCACTCGGTGCGACGCTGCTCATTCAACATATGTGCAGTGTATTAACAATGGCGGATTTTATCCTAGCACTATGATTGCACACCACTTGTACACACATTCACAATGAGATTGCTAATCAGTGGTTCAGTTGCATGTAAGACACCAACCTAGCATTGATGTATTTTAGTACATTCTCTTTTTATACAAAAGTTTGTGTTTATGAAAAGTTCCTATATAGGTTCTGCTAACGAGGCTATAACTGGATACGGTCTGTGAACTGTGCCTCAGGGCGTAACTAACGCACATTTTGTGCTAGCCCTTTATGTCAGGACTATCCTATTGCTAGGCTAGGTGTTCCTACTCCACTGTAACATGTCGATCGTGGATTTATTAGTCTGCATTTGTTGTGTGATGATCACGCTGTTTTTCTAGATCTGCATCAATTTATTTGTCCTTCAGATTTAGTATCAGCAGCCTTCTTCATAGAGACTGGTGAATTTTAGATATACTGCTGCGGCACAGTTTATTCGAGCATTTGCCCGTTCTGTGCCGCAGCAGTAGCCTGGCGCGCGCCCGAGTGTGACGGGCGCACGCCGAAGCAGCGGAAGAGCGCCCTCCGATCGGGGCGCTCTCCCTACCGCTGCCGGGTCCGCCGGGTCCCCCGGAACCCCCTGCCGCTGTCCCGCGATCGCGGGACACCAGGGCTCCCTCGGGGAGCCCCTGGACACGCGTGCAGGGGGCGCACGCTCCCGATGACGCGTGACCGCGCGTCTATGATGCGCGGCACGCCGAGGGGCGGCCACTAGCAAGCCGGGAGATTTCCCGGCTTGCGGTACCGACCACACTTCAATAAAGTGTGTCGGTAGTGTAAGTGCATCCCTAATCAGTGATTAGCACTTTATTCTGTTGGACTAGTACTAGGATTATCCTGGCATTTATGCCCGTGTTGTTTGATGCCAAGATCCCTTCAGTTACCTTCCATGTCTGCATGGAAGTTTTTGTTTGGTATGTCTATAGGGGGTGGCCCTGGATTTTTTGTACCATACCCCTCTATCCAAATACTATTTTATTATTGATTACTATTGATTAAAAGGATTTTAAATTTATCATTACTCACTGATCTACCCGAGTGCATTCAAGGGGGAATCTTTTTGTATGTTTGTTTCAGGTGAAAGCAACTCAAGGCTCTATGGGGAAGGCTAGTGGCAACTGAGCAGCTAAGTGTCTGTCCTGTACTAGAATAACTCCGCATTTTTATTGTTTTTCCAGGTTTTGGTGAGACCTAATTATCGTAACGTTATTTCCATGCGCTAACATTAACGGAGGTTTGTAGATATGCAATGTTATGCAATACGATTTGCATATGAACAAACCAGACGTCCGTTAAAAGTTAGCAATCTGATATTTCTCTGGTTAACTCGAGGGCATTGTACAGCTATTCACCTTTGTGGATGTGTTTCGAGTAGTGGTATGTTAAATGGGGGTAATGTCACGTTAAAGATTTAACGGAGCTCTGTTGAACTACCCCTAAATGTGATGTCCGTTAGGCCAATACAATGGAGGTCACAAAGATACTTGAGCATGTACACCACAGACTCACAGGAGCAAGTGAGTGCCTGTTGTATCTTGTATTTTAATCCATTACAGGTAGAGGTGGGATGTAAAGTTATTGGCAGGTGATGCAGTTCAAACATTTGTATACACCAGACTTCTTAGTAGTACGTGTGATCTTGCTGCATTTAGGAATAAGATCATTTTGTATTAGCACATCTCGCAGATTGCGTTCTCTCTTGAAACACAAAAACCTTATGGGGAGGTAAATATAAAATGCTTATCTGATGTTTGTATTTTGCATGGAAAACAGTTCTGTGCTGCCTGGTGGGGTTGAGAAAGTGAGAATAAACAGCAGGAGTTGCCATGTGAACACTCTCTGGCAGACTTTGGGCATTTGGAAAAACTCATTCAAATTAAATAAAAATAAAAAATAGCCGGGGAAAAAATTTAAATAAGTTTGGTAGTCTGCTCGAAAGGGCTTCACATGGGGTTCACTTTCAAAACCGATTATATTTCGGGGAAAGTGTACCTTTAAAGCCTTTAAATTACATGACCTGGGGCAAAATAACAATTGAAAATGTTTTTCTGCACTTTCCAGGGGTATGAAGGTAATTGAAAACAGGGCAATGAAGGATGAAGAAAAGATGGAAATTCAAGAAATGCAGCTCAAAGAAGCCAAACACATCGCAGAGGATGCTGATCGCAAGTATGAGGAGGTGAGGACTTGTGAAAGCTTGCACGGAATTCAGTCAGACGGCGAGTAGAAGGGTTAACCTCACACAGTGTTAGACCTCAAGCACCTGGGGGCTATGAAACCAGTTTAAGTCTGAAGTCAATGAAGTCTGTGCCAATCAATTGGTTTATTGGCATTTTTTTTTAAATGTCAAATGTACTATGCTTGATTTGGTGCTTTTTTTTTTTTTTAAATGGAGCTTGCCCACTGACTACTATAGTGGCAAATAGTGCACTGTGCCAAACAATGGGTAGAGGGGTGAGGGTAGTTGCTCCGGGGAGGGTGGTTAGTGGGTACCTTAATTACCATTGTGGTTAATAACCGTTAGGGTGATTAAGGGGTTAGTGGCCAGTAGTTAGTTTTTTTATTTTACTGTCGGCGCCCACTGGAGATGAGGAAGACAAGGGGGGCGAGGTCGGCCTTCATCCTGGCAGGAGTAAGTACAACTTTAATTTACTATATGCTGGCTGGATCATGTTTTGGTTATTTTTTATTTTTTAATGGGCAAATGTTCTATTATCCAGATATGGATAATAGGGATTTTTCCCATTACTGTACTGTATGTGTCGGGGGTGGGGGGGGGGGGGAGGGTTGTTCAACGTATTGTATTGGTGTTTTTATTGTATTGTAATGTTTATTGGAGTTATGGGGGTGAGTGAAAGGTGTAGTGGCCCCAGGGTGGGTGGTTAGGCCTCAGGTGGGTACTGGGAGAGGTGAACCCTTTCATTACCATAGCAATTACTTCTGCTAAAGTAATGAAGGGTTAAGCCCTCCCGCAACCTTCCTAGTAGGCCTAACCACCCACCCTGTGGAAACTACCCACGTCACCAGTGCCCTCTGCCCCCAATAAACCAGGTACTCTGGCTTAACCCTTTCATTGCCTTAGCTGCTAACCGCTAAGGTAATGAAGCTGCTTTAATTTTATTTTGATAACTCCGTATTGTAGCAGGGAATCTCCATAGCTGAACCACATTCATTTCAGGCCCGGTAACACCCTGCTTCCAGAGTTACAGGCCCCGGTATGGGGTGCCGGTATCGCCCTGCTTTGTTTAAATCTCCTGGTCGTGTGGGCCGTGACACGGGAGAATTTAAACATGGTGGGAATACTGACACCCCATTCCGGGGCCTGTAACTCGGGAAGCAGGGGTCCCCAGACCTGAAATGAATGCAGTTCAGCTCCGGAGAACCCCTGCTACAATACCGTGTAAATAAAAGGCCAGCGATCGCCTGTTAGAGCCGCACAGGGAGAGTGACTGATTCAGTCTATTCTTACTGCGCGTCTCTTACAGATAGGAACAGCCTGGTGGGATTCACACAGCGCCAGTCGCATTTAGATGCAGGGATCCCCACTGTGTTAATCTGTTAGGCGATTAAGTCTCCGTACCTGCACTGCACAGTGTGGCTTGGGATCAACCACGGGCAGCGCCAGGCTGAAGCGATGGAGCCCGAGACTCCATCTGTATGTGAGCATTATAATGTGTTTAAGCAAATATTTAATCATTTTATTACATACACTTCCCCCCCCCTACTAGGGTCTGGATGCAGTAATATGAAGTTGCTTGTTAATCCTAGAAATGCAATATTTACTGAAGGCTTATGTATGAGTTGCTGCTCTCTCATGAGTTCCCCCCAGCCCTGATCTCTGTGGATCTTAATCCTCATATGCTTACAAACCTAATTGCTTGTTTCTAGGTTGCTCGTAAACTGGTAATTCTAGAAGGAGAGCTTGAGAGAGCAGAAGAGCGTGCAGAGGTGTCTGAACTGTAAGTTATTCAAGTTTTGAATATCCGATATACGAGGGGAGTATATGGAGGGCCACATGATTCAAGGCAAAAGTGAGGCAATTTTGGAGGAAAAACATTGTTTCAGATTTATCAAGAATAAAAATTCTATTAAATTCAATGGCTTTTTTTCGTTGATCCATATGAATTGCACCAATTTTGACTTAATACTTATGCCCAATTGCTCAGCATAGATAAAAGTATATTTATAGACAGAGTTATTAGTTCCATAAGAGCCGAGAGTGCCAGTCTGATAGATTATATCTCTATCTGTTTTATTGTATGTGTGTATACAGATGCAGCGGCCGTTATCCAAACATTTCACGGATTGTATTACTTAGCATACCCGGTCATGGTGCGTGATGTCTTGAAAATTTCCAGTTTACTGGTGTTTTTATCGAGTGCAGAAAATTGCATTTTAGCGTTGTCTGCAATACCGTTGAGAAACGCAAGTGGGTGATTGCGAGTTGTCTTAAAAAATCTAATTCCAATTCAACCTGTCTTTTATTCCCGTACAGTACTTCCAGTGTGTGTGTGTAATTGTAATTTGAAGATTAAAAATATGAGTTCATAAACAGTTCATGGGAAAGAAGCTCTTTCTGAGGCTCCTTAGCTTTTAGCCATACAAAAATTCTCTGTAGAAGATTTAAAATATGAACACACATCAACAAAAAGTATTTTTAACGAATTAAATGTTTAATTTGTACAGGATAATAAAGCTAATGTTAAATTGGAACCTTGTTGAAACGCATATGCGTGGCATCACATTTCTGCGCATGCGTATACAGTATGTCAAATTGGAACTTTGTTGAAACGCATATGCGTGGCATCACATTTCTGCGCATGCGTGTATGTCAAATTGGAACCTTGTGTACAGTACAAGCATTGACGTCACATGACCCGCAGCATCATTTGACGTGTCGTTACCATGGATACGAGAGACGCCGGCAGAGTCAAGATAAGTTTAGAGTTGCAGAGACCTCACGCGATCCCCCAGAATTTAATTTAAATGCCCCTGGGAAGAGCGCGGGACCTTTGCAAACGCTCGTGCCTGCCCAGACAAATCCAGGGCCCCCCTGCGGGGCGCGCCCCCCACTTTGCGCGCAGGCTCATGTGACGTCATGTTGCCATGGGAATTTAACGCCGGGTTACCACGACGATGCATTGCTGGAAGGGAAGGTATTATAAGTGGATTACGGAGGCTTCGCACGATCCCCCGACATTTCATT
This sequence comes from Ascaphus truei, assembly GCF_040206685.1. Lineage (NCBI taxonomy): Eukaryota > Metazoa > Chordata > Amphibia > Anura > Ascaphidae > Ascaphus > Ascaphus truei. The sequence continues at coordinate 104,163,176 of NC_134490.1, forward strand.
TAAATGCCTGGGGGGAGAGCGCGGGACCTGGATAACTGCCACACACCCCCATAAAATCTAGCTCCCACACAGAGGAATGAAAGTTAATACTGTATAGTACATTTAACTTCATTATAAACTTTGCCAACTGGGTGGAGATGAGCCAATGTCAGAGGTGTACTGTGCGTACAAGCTGGGGTCACTGATGTAGTCAGCATTATATTTATCTTCATTATATACGTTTCCAACCGGGTGGAGATGACCCAATGTCAGGGGTGTACAGCATTGTGCCTAACAGCCGGGCTCATTCATGAAATCAGCATAATAGTTACATAGTTGACTGACACTCAATGTCTAAACACCCTGTCACTTTAAGAAAACAAATCATAAAATGAATGCCTACTACTATCAGGAGACTAACGAATGCCTCTCTACAACGCTGGATGGGTAAGCCAGTTACCACCTTTAAATAACACACATATATAGTGAAATAACATTGAGTCCTTATCTGTTAGATGGGGAAAGTGTCCCAAGAGATTCTGTGCAATCCTTCCCGATACTGCAACACGTGAAGCGGGTGTCCTCCCCGAACTGGATCCAGGGGAGCGGCATGCCTCCAGGCAGCAAACCTATCTGCCATAAATACATGTTCCTTAATTAGGAGCGCAGGTGAGGGGAATTAGAACCATTATAAACTCTGGCCTGGACTTTCCATCCACCAGCCTCAGGAAATGTGAAACTGTGGAATGGATCCTTTTACATAATTTCTGCACTTTCTGATCTAAATTGGGCAGAAAGCTGCCTAATATCCTGAAACTATGTCACAATATATATACATATATATACACATACATACATATATGTAGCCCTTGGACCCACACCCTAAGTGAGATTAGGTCTGCTACTCCATATTAGTGGCGGTGTGGTGCGTACCGGTGAGGTAACAGGAGGGCTGAGTTGCTCCGCGGTGGTGTGGAGTAGAATCATCAGGACAGATTTACAGGGTACCTTTATTCATTAGTTGCAGTGCCTCCAGTCAGCATGGATCCTCTGGATAAAATGATGGCCCAGACTGACACCTTTCTTTAGCCCAAGACAGTGAATCACACTGGTAGATGGTTCAGTAGTATTTATTGCATGTTCCGGATATTACAGCAGTGCATTCCTTTCATTGCTTCCCCTAGTGAAGGTATCACTGATAGGGCTTTATTCCCATATCATATATAAATAAAGACATACAATACAATACAATATCAGGCCTTCTGCATGGTGCTCCTCCTTAGGCCTCCTAGTGAGACCCAGGGAAGCTGGTACTCACTCCACAGAGGGAGGAAAGAGACACACCCACTTTTAGGAAAGTGCCAGTATTTATACCCTGGAGAATTGCTTATAACCCTACCCTATAACAGAGCAGGTCTGGATACTGACAGACCATCACATCAATCATGTGACCCAACCAGTATCCACCCTTCAGGTTGACACTTTCTGGCTGTTGCTAGGCCCGCCCTTGGATACGTCAAATGTATCTAAGGCTGCAAAAGCACACAAAGCCTTTCAGAAGGAATTAACCCATCCACTGCCTGCACACAGGACTTACACTGGTAGAGCCCAGGAAAATAAGTAGCGGCCGGGAGGCTATGCCACACACACACATATATATCTATACACACACATATATATATAAATATATATATATATATATATATATATATATACATTTTAAGTTATGGTGGGTGAAAAAGGCAGCAAAAAACCTCCACTGTTAGCATATAGCCAATAAAGAATATCACTTGTGAGCACATTCACATGTCTTAGACAGGTCTGCAACCCTGCCTTTCAACCATTATCAGAGAAGGAGTGATATAGGGAACCTCCTCCCACGTGTTTCGAGCAAAACTGCTCTCTCAAGGAGATACTCCTTGAGAAAGAGCAGTTTTGCTCGAAACGCGTGGGAGGAGGTTCCCTAGTTGATGGCCTTGTTCTAGTATCCGTTTTATGTAGCTGAATAAAGTTTTTTTTTAAACCAACTACTTCCTGGTGAGTCTGAGTACTACGGAGCAATGGCGGCGGCAACGATCACTCATTCTCTGCTATACTTCCGGATCGTGGCCACGCACTGAGGATTACAGGTCTCCTGCCTCGGGGATCCGTTCATGCCAGGAGAAGAAGGAAAAGGAATTCTGTTGCCATTGTGAGTATTGCACTCCTTACCGAATTGCCTGTGTTTATTGCAGCCATACTTCATAGTATAGGGTCTGCACACAGCATACACCTCGCGCTATAAGTGTCTCCAATCGGCTATTAACCCCTCATTCAAGCTCCACTACAAAATCATTATTGCCTTACTCTGTGTGTGGGACCTTGAGCTACAGACGGCGTACACTGTTTCTTTCAACCATTATCACCTAGCATACAGTGCTCCCACTGCAGCAAGGGATTCTGGGAAATGACATGCAAATGAGCACACAATGTGTCACCTTTTGCCTGGAATATCCACTCACATGTAGCCTATATAAGCAAATGCATCGCCGTTCACATAGCTTTTAAGCACAGCATGGGTCTAGCAAATCAAATCAAACCAACCAGTATTTGCAATATTTCTGCAAATACTGGTTGGTTTGATTTGTTTTGCTAGTCCCACAATCCATTTAGCCTAATTAATACAATTTTAATAAAAATCAGACATATATAGACCAAGATGAATAGTAGAAAACTCAATAGATATGAGTAATGTAATTTAAAATTAAAAAAGGTTAGGTGGATGCTGTAGCCCAAGGGTGAGCAAACTTTTTATGCCGAGCCCCCCTTTTTTTTTTTTTATAACTTCAAGTTTATTGGAAGATTTTCAATATAAATAGCATCGCAATACAAATAACACGAACATTCACAGTATTACATTCATGTACGATACTGCTACATTCTCCTTCTGGAGCCCTAAGTGTTCATGCGTTGAACATGATATCTCTATAACCAGTTGGGATATTTATGTATTTTAAACTTGGGGGGACAACACATAAAATAGAAAAAAAAAAAAAAAGGGTAAATTAAGGCGGGGGAGGGTGGGAAGGAGGGAAGGGGGGGGGGTGGGCACGCTGCACTGCCATTTTCCCATAGGTGGCTGGTAGATGTACTCTACACGATTGTTTGCCGACTTCCAGGGCCACCCAAGGTGTTCACATGGCGTGTCCTCAACTAGGTCTCGTAGTCCGTTCCGCTTACTTTGTACGAGAATGCACTTGGAATAATCACTGCCATATCGTGGCTACCTCAACCCCTGGGATGTCTGTCTGTTCCAGCCAAGGCGTCCAGACTTTTATATATTTTTCGCCAGTGTCATTGACCAGACTCGTCAATTTCTCCATCTGGCATATGTACCATAATCGATTTCGAATTTTTGGGATATTTGGGATCTCTGGTTGTTTCCACATAGCTGCGATCTCGCACCTTGTTGCTGTTGCAAAATGTGCAACTAGTTTATTACCTGCTTTTGAAAGACCCTTCCATGGTCTGTTCAATAGGAACAGCCACGGATCAGGGGGAATTGCGAGGTCAAAAATCCTCCGGAGCCAATGTCTAATCTCATCCCACAGGTGTGAGATCCGAGGGCAAGACCACAGCATGTGTAACAGGTCCGCCGATTCTCCGCACTGTTTGGGACACAGCGGGGAGTATCCTGTGACAAACCTTGATAATTTTAGTGGGGTGAGATACCACCTCATCAATACTTTATATGCATTCTCCTTCAAAGTAGTGCATATGGAGCTCTTAGCAGTAGCCTCTAAAATAGCTGTCCATTCGTCCTCCTCCAGCTCCTCCCCTAAGTCTGTTTCCCATCCAATTTGGTACGTCAGTTTCTGTCGTTGCTGTGAGCTCCCAGAACCGACCACCTCTCTATAGATCTGCGATGTAAGTCCCTGCGTGTCTGTTTTCGTCAGACAGAGCTTTTCAAATGTGGTTAGCGGCGGGAAGGGGGAGTTTTTGGTGAAGAACGCTCTGGCCTGGAGGTAGCGGAAAAATTCGGAGTGTGGGACGTTTTTTTCAGATCGGATTTGTTCGAATGATTTAATTTTGTTCGGTATACCCTCCAGGTCCTTTAACCTAAGATATCCGTATCTTTTCCAAGGCCCTGCGGCATTTGCCACTAGTCCCGGTGCAAAGTCAGGGTTGCCCCATAAAGGGGCCATCCTAGAGCGCCTTGAGGTCAGGGTATGTTTATATTTCGTGGTCTCCCATACCGACAGTGAGTTGGCCACCGAGGAGAGCGGCCGTTCAGCCCATTTAATAGCTGTTTTGGGTAACCAGAGCAAATTCTCTATCTCTAATGGGGCACAAGCCCTCTTTTCCAGATCCACCCATCTTTTCAGATCAGGGTTGGTCTGCCATTGTGTGAGTTGACACAATTGCGCCGCTTTGTAATAAGAGACCAGGCAAGGTACCGCTAGGCCTCCTGTCCGCGTGGTTTTTCTCATAATTGTCTTATTTACTCTCGGTTTTTTCCCTCCCCAGATAAATTCGGAGATATCAGACTGAAGTGAGAGTATATCCTTCAGTCTAAGTGGCACTGGTAGAGTCTGAAACAAATATAGGATACGGGGGAGGAGATTCATCTTTACACTATGTATCCTACCTATCCAGGAGATCTTGTAGGGCATCCATTTTTTTAAATCTGCTTTTAGTGTCTTGATTAGCTTGGGGTAATTAGCCTCATAGATGTCCCTGTAATTTTTGGTGATGTAGACCCCTAGGTATTTAATATGTTTTGGTTGCCAATTGAAATTAAAGTTCAGACTCAGTAGCTTTTCAGTTTCCTTTGGGAGGCTAATATTTAGGGCCTCTGATTTGGTTTGGTTGATTTTGAATCCTGATATTCTATTAAATTTATCTAACAGGTCAAATAGGTTCGGCAGGGAGGTTAGAGGCTTGGAGATCAGCAGCAGTATATCGTCTGCATACAGGGCAACCTTATGTGATTGTGAATGCACCGTAATCCCTGAAATATCCGGGTTGTTACGGATTTGCGCAGCCAAAGGTTCCATACATAGGGCGAATAACAGGGGGGATAACGGGCACCCCTGTCGTGTGCCGCTTTTAATTTGAAATAGATTAGAGGGGAAACCCTGATGTATGACCTTGGCTGCGGGGCCCGAGTATAGCGACATTATCGCACCACTCACCCTTTCCCCAAAGCCGAATGCCCCAAGCGTCTGTTTTAAGTATGGCCAGTCTATCCTGTCGAACGCTTTTTCGGCATCCAGACTCAACATCATAATGTTTAATTTCTGATTAGTGGCTATTTCTAGCAGATCAATGATGCGTCGGGTGTTGTCCGCAGCTTGTCTACCCATTATAAAGCCGACTTGATCTGGATGTATGAGTCTGGGCAGGATGAGACATAATCTATTGGCCAGTAGTTTGGCGTATATTTTGACATCCGTGTTAATTAGGGAAATTGGTCTATAACTTTTACAGTCCTGCGGATCTTTCCCAGGTTTATAAATAACTGAGATTGACGCCTGAAGCATCTGCTCCGGGAACGGGGCTCCTGCTAAAACAGCATTATACATTCGGAGCAGCCATGGGGCTAAGTTCTCAGCGAACACCTTATAATACTGCCCCGAAAACCCATCTGGCCCCGGGGCCTTGGAGGGTTTGAGGTCGGTGATGACCTGGGTAAGTTCTTCTAATGTAAAATCAGCCTCTAACCCCTCCCTGTCCTGCGCGCTCAGCCCTGTTAGGTTGGACCGTGCTAGAAAATCTTCCATGGCCCTTGCCGTTTTGTGATTTCGAGCCCCCCTTTTTATCCATGAAATTTCTCGAGCCCCCCTGCCTGATGAAATCAAAATCACATGACGTCAGCGCACATGAGCTGGTTCAGCCAATGAGGGCGAACCAGCTTTGTGACGCATCCACCATGCTCCCACCACGCAAGTTCACAAATCGCTTGGGCTGCAGGCGTGCACGCAGGCAGTATACTAGTATTGGATCACTGTTTTTTTTTTTTTCATTGTTGACTGGCATCTGGTAATATGTTTTTTTCTGGTACTCTAAGGCAATCCATTTGAGGGGGCATTCATCCACCTCTTTGCTACCTCCCTTCCCTCTCCCGCCCCCCTTTTTTCCCCCTTCCCCTCCCTTTTTCCTCCTTCCCCTCCCCTTTTTCCTTCTCCCATTTGCTTTCCCCAGGGTCATCCACTCCTACCTACCAGTATTATGTATTATTTATTTCCATTTTAAATGTTGCCCAGGGATCAGGGATCCCCATAACCAAACACAAGGGGGTACTGACGGATCTTCCCTGCTGATCAATACTCCAGAGTGACCCCCCTGACCCGAAGAATAACCATCAGCCCCCCAAAACTCATCCTCCTCCCAAGCCCCTAAATTCTGCCATCTCTGCCTGACCTTCATCCCTCTGTTTAGCTGGGGGGGGGGGGGGCATATTTGTCTAATAGCATCCCCAGCTATGCTATATAATTAATCTCTCTCTCCCCACCACATCAGGACCTCTCTCCCCTCTTCCACAGTCTCACACTGCTCCCCCCAGTGTGTGTCTCTCTTTCTCCCTGCCCCTAGTGTCTCTCTCCCTCCCCCAGTGTCTCTCTCTCCCTCCCCCATTGTCTCTCTCACCCTCCAGCCAGTGTGTGTCTCTCCCCTCCCTCCAGTGTCTCTCTCCCCCTCCCCCCAATATGTCTCTCACCCCCATGTCTCTCGTTCACCCTCCCCCTCTCCATAACATACTTTCACCCACCCTCCCCCTTCTCCATTACACACTATCACACACACCCCCTCCCTCCCCCTCTCCATATCACACTGTCACACACTCACCCTCCCTCCCCCTCGCCATGTCACACTGTCACACACTCCCCCTTCCTCCTCCTCTCCACGTCACACTGTCACACACTCCCCCTCCCTCCCCCTCTCCATGTCACACTGTCACACACTCCCCCTTCCTCCCTCCCCCTCTCCATGTCACACTGTCACACACTCCCCCTCTCCATGTCACTGTCACACTCACTTTCCCTCCCCCCTCTGCATGTCACACTGTGTCACACACTCACCCCCTCCCCCTGCATGTCACACTGTCACACACTCCCCCCCCCTCTCCATGTCACACTGTCACACACTGACCCCCCTCCTCCCTCTCCATGTCACACACTCACCCCCTCCATGTCACACACTCCCCCCTTCCCCCCTCTCCATGTCACACTGTCACACACTCACCCTCCTCCCCATGTCACACTGTCACACACCCCTCCCTCCTCTCCATGTCACGCACAGTCACAATCTCTCATCTCATCGCGCTGCAAGCAGCAAGGCAAACGAGTTACTTCATGAGATGTGTAGCAGCAAGCAGTGTCTCTGTATACCGACACTGCACTGGTGTTGCTCCTCGGTATACAGAGACACTGCTTGCTGTTCATTCACCTGGTTCAATTCCCGGTGTCGGCTCCTTGTGACCTTGGGCATGTCACTTTATCTCCCTGTGCCTCAGGCACCAAAAACATAGACTGTAAGCTCCACGAGGCAGGGAACTGTGCCTGCAAAATGTCTCTGTAAAGCGCTACGTAAAACTAGCAGCGCTATACAAGAACATGCTATTATTATTATTATTATGGTATAATTTGTTGTGCGCTGGTTTATTTTTTGTTATACTGCGGTGCGCTCGAAATTTGACAGGTAAGCCTCAACGTCATCGTCCATCGTCATTTTCTGAATGAGGTGCAATTTTACCTGGCGAGTGACCTGTGCGGCCCCGCTAGTCTGGGCGGTAATTCTCTATCCCAACACTCAGAGCTCCTGGTGTAGGCAAAGTTGCACCTCGTGTTGCTCTTCTTTTAGCGTCTGATGTAGGGACAGCGCCATCTGCTGTACTAACAACGCAGTACTTTCAGTTTGTGACTGTCATCTGCTGTAAATTGTCATTATGGGATTTTGACATCTGCTGTACAAATGATGCAGTATCCTTTTGGGTCTTTGCCAATTACTGCAAACCCTGCAATTGCTGAAGCGTGGACAGAAATTCCTCCATTTTCTACATTCAGGTATATTCTTCACCTTGACCTATTGGAGGCGCTATTTCCTCAATTCTTCATACCCGACGGGGCAGACTTTACACACAGCACTTGCTAGATGCAATTTTCAGTTTCTTCAGAAGATTATTTTATTTATTTATAAAATATTTTTACCAGGAAGTAATACATTGAGAGTTACCTCTCGTTTTCAAGTATGTCCTGGTAATTTATTTTCTGCTTGAGTTCAGTGTCTTAACATATCTTCATCTACTGACCTCTGTGTGCTATTGCATCCATACTTCACACATTCCCTGTGTATGCTGTAAGCACAACTGGTCATACAAAGTGGGACAGACTTTGCTTGCTTTTCACTTCAGTTGGGTGGCCATTTTAGATCCCCGCATTTATCTTCAAACCCACAGTTTCCGCTGCTCAGTGCTTTTTGAATTGCCCGCATTCTCCACCATATTATGATGCCCACACTACGTTGCAGTCTCTTTTATCCCAATTTAAGGCTGGGAACACTGTATTTTCTAAGCAGGGGTTTATTTACAGGGATCAAATCATACAATGGGCCCACCGTCCCATTAAGAAAACCAAATAATAAAATCAAATCCTATTCCCGTGAGGGATACTAATTCACTTTTCTTCAGTCCTCTCTAAAGACCGCTGGCCAACTATACTGGTTCCCAGCTAAAACATGCCCTGGCATATACACCAATGAATACAATAGGGGGTTTGCTTATCTTTAGTCCTTTTGGAGCAGATGTCACAAATTCAGCACAGGCCTTGCGTCCTTTCCTTCTTAGGGGAACTCGGTCCCATCTGAGCCCAGAGAAACTCTCCTTGTAGGTTCCTCTGTAACCAGATTTCACAGCTGGGAGCACTCCTATCTCCCCCCTTCTCTGGGGAAACCAGTCTCTCACTCTGTGACTCTCAGCACGGCTCTCACTTTCTGTGGCAGCATGGCATCCCTCTGTGTTTGCCTTAAACACTTCCTAATTCACTGAGGGAGTCCATCCTGATTAATTAGCCAACAGGTAAACAGCCATTTCAGAGAGGATTAACTCTGTGTGAGCTGGACAGCACACTTACTGCACTGTTCCAGCAGCTAGAGATACCTGATGGTATCACTATATATATTTATATATTTATTATAAGCCAGTTTATTATAAGCCTGTCACGATAGTTTACAGGGTTATAATATACATCAAAATAACTGGGTTGAATTGAATGTGACTGTGATATGATAAAGAAAGTTTATTCCTTCAGGGAAGGTGAACACACAATATTGAACAAATAACACACAGAATATATACACTTACGTGGGAATGGGGCAATGAAGTAATCAGGATTCAGATTAGCAATTCATCAGGCTTCAGGTATCATTCAGATGGAATATGAAGACAAACCACTTGGGCATAGAGCTGACAATTGGTTATATAGGATTTGGGCTCTATCCCTAACATTGGGTCTCAGATATTGGTTCACAATTATCTGTACCCAATTACCTTTTGCCAGCTAACGTGGGAAGCACTTTGGTACCTGCCCCCAGGTAGCTGGCACATGCGCACAATCCCTTATTCAGGCTCCCATTTTCCTAACCCCACTCAAAAGAGTTGGCGTCACTAAGTCTGCCAATGGGGATCTGGGCCAGGGAAACCTAACTAAAGGTGTGAATCACCACACTTTACACAAATACCCACGTCCTGCTCTTCTCCGCCCTAGAATACTTAATCAGGGTGAGGGAGCCTTTGATCAGTGGGCTTACTGCAGACATACTGTCGCCTCCTGACCATTAACATACTGTATGGGCCAGTAGTTTTCACGGGCTTTATACTAGACATAAAATACAGTACAGTTACAATGTTTTATATATATCAAACACATACATACATACAGACATACATACATACATACAAACACTGTATATACATACATATATCAACCAAAAGAGAAAAATCAGCGCTAAAAGTTTTATATATAAATATACAAGTCCAAAAAAGGTGTAGATCAACACAACAAACGTCCCAGTATTATAAAAAAGGATATAGGGTAGATAGCCCAGGTGAGTGTTGGGGTTTGAGCTGCTTCTGTGGAGTTAACCAATTTGCAAACAGATCTAAAAGACAAAAAACAGACGCACATTCCCTATAGTGTATTACCGATTTAATACATTGACTAGGTTGGAGTAACCTTAAAAAGACACACTCACAAACATTCGTGATAAAATCGCAATGTGAAAAAACCTGATAACACGTGGATTGGCTGTTCAGCTCTAGTCATGGAACCATGCAGGAGACCAGATGAAACACCTCACCGCTGCAACCCCAGGTATGGCCGACCTCTGTCTAGCCCATTATAGATGTAAATCAGAAGATCTAGAGGCACAGGGAGGCTCCGGTGACACCACAGGAAAATTTGACCCGGCGTCCTATGTTGGTTTACAGTGTCGGCAAACAGCTGAGAGCAAAGAGTCCCGAGTTTAGTCCACAATCGGGAGGCGGGGCTAAGCGCAGTACGTCAGAAGGATGTGGCTGCTGGAGCATTCAATGAAAAAAGCCCAACTCGTTTCGTCGCATAGTGAGTGACTTCCTCAATGGCATATGGAACCAGTCTGTTGTGGCTCCATATATATATATATATATATATATATATATATATATATATATATATATATATGGAGCCACAACAGACTGGTCTATATATATATATACCTGGAGTACCTGTCACTAATTTCAATCACAGGTATAAATTCCAAATCTGACTTTCTTAAAGGTACATAGGCATATGAGAACATTAAAATACTTTAATAAAATACCATGGAATGAAAACATGAATAAATTCTAAAATATGTAATACTTTAAAAAAGATAATATAAAAGAAGGGAGAAGAGATGACAACAAATCAATGAATTGAATATACAACAGTATACATGTAGCCCCGGTCCCCCTTGGGGCTCCAAGTAGCTCCTACCTGCGGGTGCTCTGTGTGGTGGAGGCATGGGGGCAGGTCCCGATGGTGTCGGGAGTGTAGGTATGGCGACCGAGTGGCCAGCGGCTCCCATCGCAGGAAGCTGCCATGTTGTTAAGTCTCGCGCATGCGCAGTGCAGTTGCGCACGCACAAAGGATCCATCGTCCGGCGGCCATGTTGGGGTTGGCACGAGAGACACTTCATGCATGCGCAGAGCGTCGGATGTCACAGGCGGCCTAGAGAAAGTTCGCGCATGCTCAGCAGGACCCCCGGAGTGACGGCCATCAGGGGGGACAGGCCCGTGGGGGACTACAACACCCAGCAGCCACTGGGGCTGCTAGCCATGTGATGCCACACAGCCAATAGGGCTGCAGTTTTCCCCCTGCACCAGACATTGATACATTTCGCACGCAGAGACCGCGAGTCAGTTGGAAGGTGGACACCGAAGGGGTAGGGTGTGAGTGTGCAGGTGCCTATGGCATTTGCACTAGGTCAGAGACCACTGATAGGCCCCAGCTAGGCCCAACTCCCTTCAGTTTGTGGCTGCTACAGGGCAGGCCCATAGATAGGGATTGTGCCTCTGTAGTTTGTAGTGAGGGACACAGCAGACCACAGCGGCATCCTGGCTCTTGGTGGTCTGGGACCAGACCACCCCACGGAAGAGACTGTCTTTGAGGTGGACATCCCACGCGGGGACCACCCCACGCGGAAGCACCGGAGTCATTGGGTCCATGTACCCCATCACAGGATACAGCGCACCCAGGTGTGGACGCACCCGGCAGGAACCCCACACACAAGTGCACCAACATACACTATAATGGCAGCACTGACAACATATAAGGGTGAGGGGTTATATCCTTGTGGACACTAGAGTGGGTGGGTGCCCGAGGGTCCCATCAGGTACTATGGGGACTGTGAACAAATGTGTGGAACACTGGGCAGGTGGTTACGGCCGTGTGAGGCCTGGTGGGTAGGCTGTAACCGGAAGCCATACTATTGTTTTGTAGTAAAGTTGTTATTTTATGGTTTACCCATTGTGTGTGGTTATTGCATAACTATATGTATATAGGTCCTGTAACGGGAAATTCCACACAGTAGAATCTGTTACAGTTGGAGGCGCTAAAGAACACCGTACCAGGTTACACCCCAGGCTCCCTGCAGCAGAGCCTCAGACCTGCTGTGAGCCACAGGTATTGCACCACACACACCATAGCCAAACATTCTCCAAGGGGGTGGGGGAAAGTGCGCTAAATACAATTAATTGCAAATAGCAACATGCATGTGATAAAGTTTTGTAAATGAACCCTTCACACATGCATGTTCTGACTGACAGAGACTAGGAGGAACATTCAAAAAGCACATACATGAAATGATATTTCTATATTTTTATATAATATATAGACAATAATCAGTAGAATGAACACCCACACATAGCATACAGACTGGATGAGTGTTCTAAGTGCTATCAGTAAGAATTGTTTATTAACAGTAAATAGTGAATGATAAATATGAAATAATATCTTTTGAATGTGTATTGTGCATATAAATGGGACTTGGATAAATTGTAAATAAAAAGGGAGTATTAAATAATTTGTCAATGATATTCTACATAATTAAACATTAGTGCTGGTATCCAGGCACTCATTCAGACCATTGGGTGTCAGAGTGTTCAGCCTAAACATCCAATGTGTCTCTTGACAACAAATGGTGCTAAATCGATCACCCCCCAATAGTTGTGGGGGGGATAAGTTCCAAGCCTATCATTTTTAAAGATGAAATGTCATTATGGAAATGTTTAGGCACACCATGCGTCTGTACTCCATTATACGCCAAGACCACACCCACATGTGATCAAATATATGACATAATCAGTCCTACAAGTAATTCAACCCTTAACTAAAAAAGTTTATCTGCTGGATGAACACCCAAATTCTTTCTTAGTCAATAAAAATCAAGTTCGTCCACATTTGAAATTTCCAACCCTCATCTTTATTTGTGGGAAATGGACTTGTTCTAATGTTTGATTCATGGGTCGAAGTTTACTTGGGGCTATTATGTTTCTGACACTCTTGACCATACAAAAAATGGCATTCGATTTGTCGGGGATATGCCCTTTTAAAATTGGATCACAAGCTAAAAGTTTCCAATGGTTATCGAGTGTACCTTTGATTTTATTTCCGGATTATTAAACCTGGTAATAAAGGCAGAAGAGAAGTCACCTGAATTTGTTTTTCTAGACATATCTCTTTTGGCAGATCGATCTTTCTGATCTCTCAAAAGAATGGCTCTATCTAAAGACTTTGCTCTAAAATAAGACTGCTCAACTGAGATATGATTATAGCTCTTTGCAAGGAAACGGTCTTTCAATATAATTAACTGTTTCTCAAAATCGATATCCAAAGAACAATTTATTTTAATACGACCAAACTGCCCGTATGGAATGATTTGCAACCATTTTTTATGATGGTTGCTATTTGCTTCCAGATAACTATCACATGAGACTGTTTTAAAATGTACATCAGTTTGGATTAGGAATTCTCATCTATAAATAAGAGATCCAAAAATACAATAGATCTTGGATTGAGGGTATAAGTAAATGTTAAACCAATAGAATTAGAATAGAGTGCTGAAAGAAAATCTAAAAGAATAATATTATCCCCATACCAACTAATAAGTAAATAATCTATGAAACAGCCATAATACACCAAGCTCGCCCTCCATGCAGTGTTGGACCAGATGTTGGTGTCCTCCCAACAACACATGAATAGATTGGCATAACACAGTGACAAGCAATGCATTTTTTGGCAAATTCTTGTTTTTATTTCATTGTTATGTATTTTAATTTTTATTATGTTTTTTTTTTTAGCTTGCCCTTTCATTGTCATTATAGCAATCCATGCCCATATTGTGGGCATGATTTACAACAGTAACAATCTATGGGTTTATTGGCGTGTAGTGTATTGTACTGTTATACTAATGTTATTTTATTGTGTATTTATTTATTTTTTTAAACAAATGGGCAAGTGTGCATTTTTAGCTATGTAACACTTGCGCTGCCCACAAACAAGTCAAGACCCCGGCACTGAGGTGGGAAGGTATTACACCACACACCCGCAGTAGCGGAGGCGTGCCTGGAAGGCGGACAGTTTAGCGTAGCCGGGTCTGGGTTGGAGAGTGTAAGAGATGCGGTATACTTGCCGAGTTCCGGGATTGGAGAAGATAGGATAGTAGGGGTCCGTAATCCGTGGTCTGGGATTGGAGAGAGCAGCGTAGTCCGAGTCCATATGCCGTGTTCAAGGGTAGGAGAGATCGTCGTGGTCGAGGGTATGCCAAAGTCCAAAATACCGAAGAGTCCACAATCAAGCTGAGTCGATACACAAGAGGTTAACTGCAAAGGAGAGAGCACTGCACAAACAAAGTGAGCTTCACGAGGCTGCATAGGATTATGCTGAGCAAAGCATGGGAGGAAGCAGGAAGTATCTAAAGGCAGGACAGGCAAATGAGAACAGGGGGCAGAGCGAAGGCGAGGCCACAGCAGGGATAGGCTGCAGCTAACAAGACAGGAAGGAGAGACTTGCCACGCAACTGGGGGTCGTCGCAAGTCATCACGTTTGCGTGCCGCGTGGGAGAGACGCATGACACGTGCGGGACCAGGTTCCGTGCAACAGCTAGAAGAGCTGCGGGTGCGCGCGCACTCTGTAATGAGAGCGGGGGAGCGTGCATGGGCAGGAACAGTGGCCGCGGTGGCAGCAGCAGGTAAGGAGGGAACACGTCGCAAAGGACTTGTTCCCTGATTCCTTACAGTAACCAACCCCCCCCCCCTTGAGGATTGGTCTCAGGACGATTCCTATACGGCTTATTCGGAAACCTGGCATGGAACCGCCTTAGTAATCCTGGAGCATGGATAATGAGAGTGGTAATGTAGAAGGTAAATGGGCAGTCTTTAAAACATTGTTAGAAAAGCACACTTATCAGTGTATAACCTTGGGTAATAAGTATAAAAGAAATAAGTCAAAATCAATGTGGCTAAATAAACAGGTAGAAGAGGAAATGGACAAGAAGAGGAAGGCGTTTAGATTCTTTAACTCAGAAGGGACGGAGACATCATATCAGAATTATAAGGAATGTAACAAAAATTGCAAAAGGGCAATCAAATTAGCAAAAATGGATAATGAAAAAAGGATTGCAATAGAAAGTAAGGTCAACCCTAAAAAGCTCTTTAAGTACCTTAATAACAAAAAAATGAGAAAAGAAAATATAGGACCCTTTCAGTGTGAGATAGGTAGGCAGATTATTGGAAATAAGGAAAAAGCAGAGTTATTAAAACAAATTCTTTGCCTCTGTGTTTACCAGGGAAGAATCAAGAGTTCTCAAGGAGTTAAGCTCAGTAATAGCCAAACCATTATATTTAATATTCAAGGACTCCATTTCCACAGGCTCAGTACCACAAGATTGGCGTAAAGCAAATGTGGTGCCTATATTTAAAAAGGGAGCTAGATCACAACCGGGGAATTACAGACGTGTAAGCCTGACTTCAATAGTAGGGAAACTACTTGAAGGTTTAATACGGGATAACATTCAGGAATACCTAATGGAAAACAAAATTATTAGCAATAGTCAGCATGGATTTAGGAAGGATAGATCATGCCAAACTAACCGTATTTGTTTCTTTGAGGAGGTAAGTAGGAATTTAGACCAGGGTAATGCAGTTGATGTGGTCTACTTAGATTTTGCAAAGGCTTTTGATACGGTTTCACACAAGAGGTTGGTGTACAAAATAAAGCAAATTGGACTCAGTAATAATATATGCACCTGGATTGAAAACACCCACCCACTGTCATTCGTTCAACTGTCATTCGTTCACCCACCCACCCACTGTCATTCGTTCACCAAAACTGTCATTCGTTCACCCACCACCCTCTGTCATTCGTTCACCCACCAACCCACCCACTGTCATTCGTTCACCCACCCACTCACTGTCATTCGTTCACCCAGCCATCCACTGTCATTCGTTCACCAACCCACCCACCGTTATTCGTTCACCCACCCACCGTCATTCGTTCACCCACCCACCCACCGTCATTTGTTTACCCATCCACCCACCCACTGTCATTCGTTCACCCAAACTGTCATTCGTTCACCCACCCACTGTCATTCATTCACCCACCCACCCACTGTCATTCGTTCAACTGTCATTCGTTCACCCACCCACCCACTGTCATTCGTTCACCCACCCACCCACCGTCATTCGTTCACCCACCCACTGTCATTCGTTCACCCAACCACCCACTGTCATTTGTTCACCCACCCACCCACTGTCATTCGTTCACCCACCCACCCACCGACTGTCATTCATTCACCCACCCACCCACTGTCATTCATTCACCCACCCACCCACCGTCATTCGTTCACCCACCCACCCACCCACCCACCCACTGTCATTCGTTCACCCACCCACCCACTGTCATTCATTCACCCACCCACCCACTGTCATTCGTTCACCCACCCACCCACTGTCATTCGTTCACCCAACCACCCAGTCATTCGTTCACCCACCCACTGTAATTCGTTCACCCACCCACCGACTGTCATTCATTCACCCACCCACTGTCATTCATTCACCCACCCACCCACTGTCATTCGTTCACCCACCCATCCACCCACTGGTTAAAGGACAGATAACAGAGGGTTGTCATAAATGGAACTTTATCAGGTTGGGCTAAAGTCGTGAGTGGAGTACCTCAGGGATCGGTACTGGGACCCCTGCTTTTTTACTTGTTTATTAATTACCTTGAGGTTGGCATCGAGAGCAAAGTCTCCATGTTTGCTGATTATACTAAATTGTGTAAGGTAATAGAATCAGAGCAGGATGTAATTTCTCTTCAGAAGGACTTGGAGAGACTGGAAATGTGGGCAGTTAAATGGCAGATAAAGTTTAATACAGATAAATGTAAGGTTATGCATTTGGGATGCAAGAATAAAAAGGTGAATTACAAATTAAATGGTGATACATTGGGGGAATCCTTGATGGAGAAGGATTTAGGAGTGCTTGTAGACAGCAGGCTTAGCAATAGTGCCCAAAGTCATGCAGTAGCTGCAAAGGCAAACAAGATCTTATCTTGCATCAAACGGGCAATGGATGGAAGGGAATTAAATATAATTATGCCCCTTTACAAAGCATTAGTAAGACCACACCTTGAATATGGAGTACAATTTTGGGCACCAATCCTAAGAAAAGACATTTATGGAACTAGAGAGAGTGCAGAGAAGAGTCACCAAATTAATAAACGGGATGGACAATCTAACTTATGAGGAGAGACTAGCTAAATTAGATTTATTTACATTAGAAAAGAGACTTATAAGAGGGGATATGATAACTATATACAAAGACAGTGACTGGGTGGGAGACAGTGACTGGGTGGGAGACAGTGATTGGGTGGGAGACAGTGACTGGGTGGGAGACAGTGACTGGGTGGGAGACAGTGACTGGGTGGGTGGGTCGGAGACAGTGATTGGGTGTGTGGGTGGGTGGGAGACAGTAACTGTGTTGGTGGGTGGGTGGGAGACAGTGACCTATGGGAGACAGTGACTGGGTGGGTGGGAGACAGTGACTGGGTTTGGGAGACAGTGACTTAGACAGTGACTGGGTGGGTTGGTGGGAGACAGTGACTGGGTGGGTTGGTGGGAGACAGAGACTGGGTGGGTTGGTGGGAGACAGTGACTGGGTGGGTGGGTTGTTTGACAGTGACTGGGTTGGGTGGGAGACATTGACCTTGGGAGACAGTGACTGGGTGGGTGGGTGGGAGACAGTGACTTAGACAGTGATTAGACAGTGACTTGGGTGGGAGACAGTGACTGGGTTAGAGTGACTTTGGGAGACAGTGACTTAGACAGTGACTTTGGGAGACAGTGACCTTTGGTGGGTCGGGAGAAAATGACTATGGGAGACAGTGACTGGGGGAGGGAGACAGTGACTGGGTTGGGAGACAGTGACTTGGGTGGGTGGGCGACAGTGACTGGGTGTGTGGGTGGGAGACAGTGAGTGGGTGGGTGGGAGACAGTGACTGGGTTTGGGAGACAGTGACTGGGTGAGACATTGACTTGGGTGGAGGACAGTGACTGGGTGGGTGGGTGACTGGGTTTACAGTGACCTTGGGAGACAGTGACTTGGGAGACAGTGGCTTTGGTTTGACAGTGACTGGGTTTGGGAGACAGTGACTTAGACAGTGACTGGGTTGACAGTGACTTGGGAGACAGTGACTAGACAGTGACTGGGTGGGTGGGAGACAGTGACTGGGTGGGTGGGAGACAGTGACTGAGTGGGTGGGTGACAGTGACTGGGTGGGTGGGTGACCGTGACTGGGTGGGTGACCGTGACTGGGTGGGAGACAGTGACTGGGTGGGTGGGAGACAGTGACTTAGACAGTGACTGGGTTAGACAGTGACTTGGGAGACAGTGACCCTTGGGTGGGTGGGAGACAGTGACTCGGTGGGAGACAGTGACTGGGTGGGAGACAGTGGGTGGGTGACAGTGACTGGGTGGGTGGGTGACAGTGACTGGGTGGGTGACAGTGACTGGGTGGGTGGGTGACAGTGACTGGGTGGGTGACAGTGACTGGGTGGGTGGGTGACAGTGACTGGGTGGATGACAGTGACTGGGTGGGTGACAGTGACTGGGTGGGTGACAGTGACTGGGTGGGTGACAGTGACTGGGTGCGAGACAGTGACTGAGTGGGAGACAGTGACTGGGTGGGAGACAGTTACTTGGTTAGACAGTGACTGGGTGGGAGACAGTGACCCTTGGGTGGGTGGGAGACAGTGACTTTGGGAGACAGTGACTGGGTGGGTGGGTGACAGTGACTGGGTGGGAGGGTGACAGTGACTGGGTGACGGAGACAGTGACTGGGTGACGGAGACAGTGACTGGGTGACGGAGACAGTGACTGGGTGACGGTGACGGAGACAGTGACTGGGTGACGGAGACAGTGACTGGGTGACGGAGACAGTGTCTGGGTGGGTGGGAGGTTGGGTGGGTTTTGACAGTGACTGGGTTGGGTTGACAGTGACTGGGTGGGTTTGACAGTGACCTTGGGTTGGTTGACAGTGACTGGGTGGGTGGGTTGACAGTGACTGGGCTAGACAGTGACTTAGACAGTGACTGGGTGGGTGGGAGACAGTGACTGGGTGGGTGGGAGACAGTGACTGGGTGGGAGACAGTAACTTAGATAATGACATTGGGAGACAGTGAATCGACAGTGAATTTGACAGTGAATGGGTGGGTGGGAGACAGTGAATGGGTGGGTGGGTTGGTGGGTGGGAGACAGTGAATGGGTTTTAAAGTGAATGGGTGGGTTGACATTGAATGGGTGGGTTGGGAGACATTGAATGGGTTTGTTGGGTGGTCGACATTGAATGGGTGGGTGGGTGGGTGAGAGACAGTGAATGGGCGGGTGGGAGACAGTGAATGAATGGGTGGGCGGGTGGGAGACAGTGAATGAATGAGTGGGTGGGTGGGAGACAGTGAATTGGTGGGTGGGTCGGAGACAGTGAATGGGTGGGTGGGTGGGAGACAGTGACTGGGAGACAGTGACCTTGGGAGACAGTGACTGGGTGGGTGGGAGACAGTGACTGGGTGGGTGGGAGACAGTGACATTGACAGTGACTTAGACAGTGACCTTTGACAGTGACTGGGTGGGAGACAGTGACTGGGTCGGTGGGAGACAGTGACCACATGATAGTGACTGGGTTGACAGTGACTATGACAGTGACATTGGGAGACAGTGAATGGGTGGGTGGGTGGGAGACCGTGAATGGGTGGGTGGGTGGTAAATCAGAGGGTGGGTGGGTGGGAGACAGTGAATGGGTTGACAGTGAATGGGTTGACAGTAAATGGGTGGGTGGGTGGGAGACAGTGAATTTGGGAGGCAGTGACTGGGTGGGTGGTTGTGTGGGAGACAGTGACTTGACAGTGACTGGGTGGGTGGGTAGTTTATAGTGGGTGGGTGGGTGATAGACAGTGACCGGGTGGGTGATAGACAGTGACTTAGACAGTGACCTTGGTAGACAGTGACTGGGTGGGTGGGTGTGAGACAGTGACTGGGTGGGTGGGAGACAGTGACTGGGTTGGGTGGGAGACAGTGATTGGGTTTGGGAGACAGTGACCCTTGAGTTTGACAATGACTTAGACACTGACTTAGACAGTGACCCGTGACAGTGACTGGGTGGGAGACACTGACTGGGTGGGTGGGGCAGCAGGAGGAGCTCAGTTACTTCCCCCTCCGTCCCACGTTGGGAGTGGGGGGGTGGAGCGGGCAGCAGCAGGAGCAGGTACTTCCCCCTCTGTCCCCCCCCCCCCGTTGGTGGGTCCTGCTTGCTCTGCGCATGTGCGTTGGGTGCGGGAGGGGGTGAGCGGGTCCTGCGCATGCGCGCCGGGAATCGCCGCCATTTGTTTCACTTTTTTTTTTTCATGTATTTAAATTACTGGCGCCCGGCCGGGCCCTCCTGACCCACGGGGTCGGGACCCCAGTGCCCTTTGTTGATTAACTAGCAAGTAAATCACCAGTCTCTTAAACCTGCTCAGTGGATACAGGATCCCTGGATTAGCTCTATATCAGCATAGACCAACAAAGTTAAATGATGCAATGTGGAATAAAGAAAGAAATATATACCAAACCAATGTAACCACTAAGCATCCCCTGACATTTACAGCAAACAAAAGGTTAAACATACCGAAGGGCTCCGTGTTATTCTTTCCCTTGCTGAGTGCCCAGCTGGGACTGCATACAGCGCAGCCCGACTGCTGCAAGCACGGTGACTCATTAACATACACAAACGGACGGCCATAGAACAGCAACACTTATTAAAGCAGTAAATAATTTACTATTACAATCTGCAGGACTTGTTAAGACTACATAAAATCCTTGAATAAATATTCAATTAAAACAAGACACAAGATCTGCCAAAAAAATATAAGCTCTCTGTCTAAGGTCTATCATAGCATAGTATGACACACTTAAACACCATGATGTGGATTAAATGAAGAGTCTTACACCTATACCCACTTGGCAGCAAATACTTGCTGACAACTACAGTAGACTAAGTGTTAACTTAAGGGCTCCAGGCTATCCCTTTTTCCTAGTGCTCAATTGAGACCACACACAAATACCTGCTACTGCTAGCACGGTGACTTGTCAGCATAGACAAACAGACGGATACAGGATACTAACACTGCTCAAAGCAGCTAACATGTTATCAGAGTCTGCAGTATCCACTAGAACTACATCAGGTCTCTGTATAAGCATCTAACTACAACAGGTTGTGGCACCCCTAAATGTGGAGTAACTAAAACAATAATAATAATAAAATAAATGAGATTCACATCTAAGTGTCAGAACATATATGTGCTGCAAGTAAACATTTAAGACACACGGAACAAGGATAGGAACCAGCAAAACATAGCTGGGCACCAGTTCTAAGCAAGTATATAGCGCACATCTGAATGATGAGAGTTCTATTTAACCCTCTAAGCATATATGCCATACACAGAAAATAGCCAATCATCATAGATCTCACCAGGGGCTGCTATACCTCGAACCCCTCTCTCTATCAGCTGGTGTACATGATATACACGTCTCTGCCAGCCTATACAAACATACCACTGCCCATACGAAACTTCTGTGGCACTTGATTAAATCAAGAAGATTTTTTGTCTTGTCAAACAACAAGACATCTCAATCTGGTAATACCTACCTTACCGGCAATAAGACCACATTGATCCGATGCATGTACACCAAGAATAACGGAGATACTGGTAGACTGCAAACTATTTTCTTATAAGTAACCACTTTCAGATACTCCAAACATTAGGTCCATCTACCAACGTGAGTGCCTGTGGTTCCACGCACTATTGAATATAAGGAATAATAAGTAAGGAAACCATTTTTTAAAAACATTTAGAAAATTAAAATTCATTAGACATTTGGTCATAATAAAATGTACATTTTAACAGACTCAGTGTGAGCATCATTGGACCTATTTATACTTTATGGTCTGTTGTGCACCACTCTATTAGGGATTTCTGCAAGTGGCAAGTACCCTCCAGATACGAACCACTCCTCTCTAAATTTAGCATATGTTGAACTTGATGGACGGAAGTCTTTTTTCTACCTCATCTACTATGTAACTATGTAACTATGTATCCATGAGTGTTCTTCGGGTCCAAAACCTTTCCAATTAACTAAAAATTGGACTCCTACTCTGGAGGGTCTAGAATCCATTATTGACTGAATCTCGAACTCTTCCTTTCCCTGAACCATGACCAGAGGTGGCCTAGGCGAGACGTTGGGAATCGAGAGCTTTGGAGTACAGGCTTAAACAACGAGACATAGAAGACTGATAGTATCCTCATCGATGGAGGCAGTTGAAGGCGATAAGCCACAGGATTGACCTGTTCCTGAATGCTGAAGGGACCCAGGAATCTTGGAGCCAGTTTCATCGTAGGCGTCTTCAACCTTATATTCCTTGAAGATAACCATACCTTGTCACCTGGCCAATATTTGGGCGCCTTTTGGCGATGGCGATCCGCCTGTCCCTTCTGTCTGAGGATTGCCTCCTGAAGGTTTCTTTGAATTCTCCTCCATGAGTCTTGAAGAAAGTCTCCTGCCGGGACTCCAGCGAGATTGGATGAGATAGGGAGACCGGCTGGGTGTAAGCCATAATTTAAGAAGAAGGGTGACTCTTGGGTGGACTCGTTCCTGAGGGAATTGTGAGCGAATTCAGCCCATGGGAGTAGATCCACCCAGTTATCTTGTGAATCGAATATGAAACACCTCAGGAATTGTTCAAGAGATTGGTTCGTTCTTTCTGTCTAACCGTTAGTTAGTTAGTTGGTGGTTGTATCCAGAAGAGAATAGAAGCGAAATGTCCAGTCTTTGGGTGAAGGCACGCCAGAACTAAGAAACGAACTGTGATCCGCCATCGGAAAAAATAGAGACTTGAACTCCGTGGATGCAGAAGATTTCCTTCACATAGATGTCTGCTAGGGTGGAAAATTAGGGAGACCTTTAAGTGGTATAAAATGAGCTTGCTTAGAAAATCTATCTACGATGACCATGATGGTATTCATACCGTTAGAGCGTGGAAGTTCGACAATGAAGTCCATAGAGATGTGTGTCCAAGGATGATCTGGAATAGGCAAAGGGCAAAGCAGACCAAATGGCTTGTTGCGAGCGGATTTGTTTCGAGCAGAGGCTGAACAGGAACTGACAAAGTCTTTAATGTCCAAAAACATGTTTGGCCACCAAAATGTGCGTCTGATTAGGTCTGAGGTTTTCTTGGTACCTGGGTGACCGGCAGATTTAGAGGAGTGACCCCACTCGATGATCTTTTGGTGGAATTGCGGAGCGGCATACAAGCACCCCTCTGGCGCCTCCATAGCCTCAGAAATGAACGTTTGAGACTCCAATATCTCATCCAATATGTCAAAGGAATTAGCAGAAAGGATATACTTAGAGGGAAGAATGCTCTCAGGGAAATCTCCAGCTCTTTCTTCGCTGAAGAAATGACGGGACAAAGCATTGGCCTTCAGATTCTTGGTACCAGGAATGTATGAGATAATGTAATTGAACCTTGAGAAGAAAAGGGCCCAACGGGCTTGACGAGAACCAAGACGGCGAACACTCTCAATGTATAATACATTTTTATGATCCGTAAGGATTGAGATAGGGTTTTCAGTACCCTCCAAGAGGTGTCTCCATTCTTGTAGGGCAAGTTTAATGGCCAAAAGTTCTCTATTTCCAACATCATAATTTTGTTCTGCAAACGAGAATTTCTTAGAGAAAAATCCACAGGGGTCCTGGGGAGATCGCCCTTGAGAGAGTATGGCCCCTGCTCCATTATCCGAGGCATCTACCTCCAAAGTGAAAGGGAGAGTAGGATCAGGATGACATAAGATTGGGGCGGAAACAAAAGCCTTTTTTAGAGTCGAAGGCTAGGCATGCTTCAGGGGTCAGGAATAGAGGGATACGCTCCTTTCTTAGTCAGGTCAGTAATGGGAGCTACAGTGGTAGAGAGATTACAAAGTAATTTACGATAATAATTGGCAAAACCAAGGAAGCGCTGAATCGCCTTGAGAGAAGT
Organism: Ascaphus truei; assembly: GCF_040206685.1. Taxonomy (NCBI): domain Eukaryota; kingdom Metazoa; phylum Chordata; class Amphibia; order Anura; family Ascaphidae; genus Ascaphus; species Ascaphus truei. The sequence continues at coordinate 104,187,277 of NC_134490.1, forward strand.
GGGTTGGGGCCAATCTAGGACGGCTTTAAGTTTATCAGGATCGATTGCGAATCCTGTATCAGAAATAATGTACCCTAAGAACGAAGTAGAAGTCTGGTGGAACATACATTTTTCCATCTTGGCATAGAGATGGTTCTCGCGCAGGCAAGAGAGAATTACTGTAACTTAGTGTGCTGAATATGTTCCGGGAGGGACTTAGAATAGATGAGTATGTCATCAAGGTATACAATGACGAATATGTTAAGGACATCACTTAAGATTTTATTCACGAACTCATGGAAAACCGCAGGTGCATTACAAAGTCCAAAGGGCATAACTAAATACTCGTAATGGCCGTTGCGTGTATTGAAGGCCGTCTTCCATTCGTCTCCTTGTCATATACGTATAAGATTATAAGCCCCACGGAGGTCCAGCTTGGAGAAAATGGTAGCACCTTGTAAGCGGTCGAACAGTTCAGAAATAAGGGGCAAAGGGTAGCGATTCTTCAGAGTAATCTTGTTCAAACGTCTGTAATCAATACACGGGCGAAGTGACCCATCCTTCTTCTTAACGAAAAAGAACCCTGTGCCGGCAGGGGAAATGGAATTTCTTATAAAACACACTCTCCCCCTCTCTCTTGTATACAAAAACACACTCTCCCCCTCTCTCGTACACAGAAACACACTCCCCCTCTCTCTTGTACATGGGGAAGTACCACACACACACACACACACACACACACACACACACACACACACACACACACACACACACACACACACACACACACACACACACACACACACACACTCTCCCCCTCTCTCTTCTATATACAAACACACACACAATTATTATTAGTATTTTTTAAGGGAGCTGCATGCTCTTACCTAGGGACCCGCGGTGTTGCGCCGATCTGAAGCGCCATCAGCCGGAAGTTGAATGCGACATCAGGCGCCAACAGGAGCAGGGTGAGGAAGTATCGCAGTGACCGGGCGGCTGCCGCTGCTGAGTTCATGAGCTACCGGGTCACTGCTGCGTGGGGTGCCGCCGCTCCGCCAGGCACCTGAGACAGCTGAGAGAGTTGTCCCAGCACTCCTCCTTCGCGGCCGCGGAACTGCTGAGGGGTGCTCTGTTCTGCGAAACCCCGGTTAAATATCACTGGTATTGCTGAATAGTGCATATGTGTTTTTGTTGCAGCAAATGCAGTGATTTAGAAGAAGAGCTGAAAAATGTGACGAACAACTTAAAATCTCTCGAGGCTCAATCTGAAAAGGTGAGTTATAAGAAGAAGACATAAATAAAGCAAATATTAAGCTGCTTGGATTTTGCCCTCGTAAGTATATAATCTCAGTATCGTAATAACAACATACCTGAAGCTTCAAGTCGTAAGGTTTAAAAACATATTCTAAATCTATAAAAATGAGTTGAAATACTTCTATTATTATAGTGTTTATTTTATCTATAAAATGTTAGCGGTATGTAACCTAATAAACAACTGTCATTGGTTTACTTTAATCCTACATGGGATATCACCTATTAATGGCTATTTGAATGAACCAGAAGTAAGTTTTTATTTGAAAGATCTTATCCGAGTAATTGTCTTCCAAATTAAAGTAATAATTTAACCCGTGTGTCATGTAATAAATTAAAAACAAGGGAATATTTTACTTATTTATTTATTTATTATCAGTCAAAATCCCATTACCACCTTATCACGCAATAAGTTAATTGACCTTAAAGTCTATAAAACGAACAGGAAACTTAATGTGTCTTGTTAATTTTCTTTCAAGTACTCTGAAAAAGAAGATAAATATGAAGAAGAAATCAAGACATTGACAGACAAACTTAAAGAGGTAAGAGAGAACAATTATAGAGAAAATAAAATGGACAAAGTAGCTTAATAAACTTTCTGGAATTCCTTTCTAGATTATTTATCAACACATTGTGCAAATAATTTCTACAATACTAATTTTGATTTCTATGCAATGCAAAAAAAAGGCGAGTGTAAGGAGTAGGGGAACACTTTGCGACGTGTTCCCTCCTTACCTGTGTCTGAACAGACCTCCGCACTTGCACCAACGCATGCACGCACCCCCACTCTGGTTACAGAGCGCGCGCGCATAGCTCTTCTAGTACTGCCTCGGAGCTTGGCTCCGCCCCTCCCCCCCGGACACGCCGCGCTCCTCATGTGCGGCGCGCTCACGTGACGTTGTGCACTGCTCTCCAGTTGCTCGGCAACTAATTCCTTGGCTCTCGTTTCCTGCAGCCTATCGGGGGCCACGCCCCCACTCCACCTCCTGTCCCATTGGTTCCTGCTTCCTATTTATACCCTGCTCATGCTCAGAGGCATTGTTGAGCATAACTCTTGTGACCTTGTGTTCCAGCGTTCTGTTTTGCCTTGCTACTGCCTTGCTACTACCTTGCTTGTGCTTTGCTGCTGTTTCTCTGTTGCTTTCTGTGTACTGACCTGGCTTGATCATAGGACTCCCTCTGGATAAAGTCCTTGGCTTGCCTCTGACTACCCGCACTTCTCTATCCCAGACCTCGGCTTGCCTCTGACTACCTGCACCTCTCCATCCCTGACCTCGGCTTTCAGATAATCTACCACTTTCCTGGCTCCAACCCTTGACTACGGCAAACGGACACTAACCATCTCACTGGCTCCGCCCCCTGGATCTCGGCAATTACTCTCACTAACACAATCTCTCCAACCCAGGCCCAGCTATGCTGACTATCCATCCTCCAAGCTTGGTCCCGCTGCTGTGGGGGTGTTGTCTTGTACTTTCCCACCTCAGTACCGGGGTCCCACCTTGTTCATGGTGAGCGCAAGCGTTACAGCGAGTAAATAATACAATTTTTTTTACACATATAAATTTCTCAGGTGGGGTCATCTTAATTGAACATCCACAGTTCATATGTTCTTACAATTTGCTTTATAAAGAGTGATGCGTATATCAAGTTGGTCCATTAAGAACCTGTATGTACATTACATTACACAGCTTAATGGACCAGATTATTAGTAATATATTTCTTGTGTAGTGCTGACAATATATGTAGCGCTGTATATAGAATTCTGCAGGCACAATAAGTCCCTGCATTGTAGATCTTAGAATCTAATTGTAGAGACTGAGCCACAAGGATCTAAAGGGATTTGCACACGGTCACAAGGATCTAAAGGGACTTGCACAAGGGCACAACGAGAGTTGACAATGGGATTCAAATATATTTAAGAGGCAGTGACATTACTCCTGAGCTACTCCTTCACCTTGAGGATTCTTCATATATATAGCTGAACAACAGCTTTGAATACAGTGAAAGTCTCCTTCTGGTGACTCAACCCTTTCACAGTCAGACTATTCATGGTATCGGAGTACTACAGACATTTTGGCTATAGGGTCATGTGAGCTCTAGAAGCAGCTTTAGCCTTAATATGTGATTACAGAAGTGAAACAAGAAGTTCCCCACTGCACGCCTACTGATACTGGATTTTGGAGTTGAACTGTGCTGGAAAGGAGAACATTTGTTATCACAGATTCAAGACACAGTGCTTGTCACTCTAGGGCACCACCATTCATATATTGAACGTCGCACATTTTGCACATTGCTCTTATCCTAACTCCAGTGCCCATCCTCAGCCAACACTCAACACTGAACTTGCACCACTGCCATGCCTCCTTTGCTATTTATATTTGCTCTAATCACACGTCTTTTCAAACGACACTTTTCTTTCTACCAGCGTCATTATGTCTCTAACTCAATTCATATTTCTCCATCTCTCTTTCCTTCTACACTTCTCTTTTCACATGAACTGCTTTCCTTTAACACTACACAACAATACCCCTTGCTATAAAACACCCATACAAATCCTCCTCACACATACTCTTTCTTTCTATGCTTCTCTTTCTTTCTTCTGGGGATACCGCTCCCAAGCCTGGTCCCTTTCTTATTTCTACATGCTATCGTCCTTGCCTCTCACATGCAACTTCACCTCCTTGTTGTATAACCCCTTTAAACTCATGCCCATCCCCTGTCAACCTCCTCTCCCCTTCCCCTGTGCCCTTTGAAATGCACGCTCCATTTCTAACAAGTTTCTCTCTGTACATGAGTTCTTTTTATCTCACTCTCTGCTCCTCTTTTCAATATCTAAGACTTGGCTCACTCAGTCTGACTCTGCACTGGAAGCTGCCCTCTCGTATAGAGGCCTTTCTTTCTCCCACACTGATGGAAGGGGTGGAAGCGTGGTGCTCTCCTCAATCTGTCATTACTGATCCCTTCCTATTCCTCTCTCTTTCCTTCCTTTTATGCTCACACTCTTTTCGTCTCTCTCTCCAGGTGGCGGTCATCTATCGCCCACCAACCTCTACTCATCCCCCTTCTGTTTTTCTCACTTTCAATCCTTGTGCTCTCCTTATTTCTCTCTGCTGACTCCCCTGTTCTTCCCTTTGGGGACTTCAACTGACATCTCATCTCTCTCTTGGGCTTCCCGCTTCCTCTCTCTAACCTCTTCCTTTGGCCTTCACCAATGGATGGAGCGCGCACCCATAAGGACGGCCACTACCTGGCTTTCACTAAACTTTTGCTCTCTGACTTCTTCATTTCCCCCTTTCCTCTCTCTGACCATCATCTTATCTTATTTTCTCTAACTCACTTCTCCCCTTTTCCACCTCCATCTACCCCTCGTTTTTGCAGAGACTTGCGATCCATTTACCTATCGGCTCTTGATTCCACTTTGCGCTCCTCCCTCTCTTCCCTCTGCTCTGCTACAAAGTCTGACAACCTTGTCAGGAACTACAACTCTGCCCTATATTCCTCTCTTGATCTTCATGTCCCTCTTTTTCTCTCCCGCTCTCATCCTCCTAATCCTAGACCCTGTGACTACGTAATGCTAAAGACCCCAACAGTAGGATAAATGAATGAATCAATAACCAGATACTTGTAGGGGGGGACCCCTAAACATAAACTTGATAGAAGACAGGTACTGGGTTTCAATCCCGGGTGGTAAGCTCACTAATAAGTGACGCTGTTGTTAACAATAACACCAGGAAGATTGAACATAATAACACCCTATAACGTACCAAGTGTCTAAATAAAGTCCTGAACAGGAAAACATGTAGCAAGCGATTGACTCACTCTGAGTGCTGCACAGTCCATGCGATCCAAAGGTGAGGGGTCCCCAGGTGTGCGTCCGTCCAAGGGGTAGGCTAGTAGAGAAGGAGAAAAACTGGAAGAGCACTACTGTAGGTATCAAAAAAGTAGAAAGGAGGGTGCGTATCCCATAAAAAGATTATTTATTGGTCATGGAAAAACAGGGCAATGGAGAGCCCTACCAACGTTTCACGCTTCACAGAGCGCTTTCTCAAGATATATACCTTATATAAGGCCTGCCCCGTCTCATTTGAGCTTAAGAAGCCGATGAGACAACACCCACCCCATTGGATTACAAGGACAGAAGAAAGAAGGAAAGAAAAGAATAAAGAAAGAAGAACTCACTGGGGAGACGTCTCTTCAATCAAGATTTGATCACGGACTTCTTTGCATCGGCTGTTGAGGATCATTGCGTCGAGGGTCAAGAGTTGGTGCTCGCGTAGGATGGGGGTGAAAACATCAATGGTAAGAAAAACATTGATTGTATTTTATTTAATTGTGTATTTTTTTGTGGGTGGGGGTTGCCCATTGACTGCCAATGTGTTTATCTATGCCCCTTTCAGGTTATAGATAAACAGTGACATGCAATGCATTTTTTGGCAAATGCTTGTTTTTATTTCATTGTTATGTATTTTTGGTGCTTGGTTTTATTTCATTGTTGTGTATTTTTGATACTTGATTTAATTGTTGTGTAGTTTTGTTGCTTGTTCTTTTAGTTGTATATTTTTTGTGCCTTTTTTTTAATTGTTGTGTATTTTTGGTATTTTTTTTTTTGTGTATTTTTGGTGCTTATTTTTTTAAAATTGTTATGTACTTTTGGTGCTTGTTTTCTTTTTAGGTTGCCCATTGACTGTCATAGTGGCAAATCATGCCCATATTACATGGGCATGGTGTAACACTGTGTCAATCACTGGGTAGAGGGTGTGGGTAGTTGCCCCTGGGAGGGTGGTTAGGTGTTCCGGGTGTAGCAGGGGAGGGGTTTAACCCCTTAATTACTCTAGCGGTTACTAACCGCTATGGTGATTAAGGAGTTAGTGGCCATTAGTTTGTTTTTTATTGTTATATTGCTGCCACGGAGAACAGGGAGGAAGACAGGGATGAAGATGAGGACGGCCTTCATCTAGGCAGGGATAAGTGCAACTTTAATTTACTTTATGCAGGCTGGAAAATGTTTTATTTTTAATGGGCAAATGAGATATTATCCAGATTTGGATAATAGTAATTTTGCCCATTATTGTACTGTATGGGTGGGGGGGGGGGGGGAGTTTGTTGGGGGTAAAGGGGGTGACCATTCATTGCCATTGGGGTTATCTTTGCTCCCATTGAGGGCATAGGTTACCACACTGGCAATCAATGGGTGTCTTGGCTAGTATTGGGGTTTAATGTTTATTGTTAATGTTAACTCCTCCCGCAAACTTCCTGATAGGCCTAAACACCCGCCCTGGGCCAAGTACCACCTTCACCGACCCCCGCTACCCCCAATAAACTGGCACTGGTGTTTAACCCCTTCATTACCTTGGCGATTAGCCACTAAGATAATGGAGCTGCCTGTAAATGTATTTTTATTTAATTGGATTGAAACCGGGTTTCTTCGGAGCTGCTAGTGGGGAAACAATTTGAAGGTTTATTACGGGATAATATTCAGGAACCAGGGAAGAATCAAGTTCAATAGTAGCGCCACAGGAGGAAGCCACAACCTCCATATTAATGACCAATTGGTTAACTGAGGAAGAAGTTCATAAGCGACTTGAAAAAATTTAAGTAAATAAGGCACCTGGCCCCGATGGCATACATCAAAGAGTTCTCAAGGAGTTAAGCTCAGTAATAGCAAAACCATTATATTTAATATTCAAGGACTCCATTTCCACAGGCTCAGTACCACAAGATTGGCGTAAAGCAGATGTGGTGCCTATATTTAAAAAGGGAGCTACTGTAGATCACACCCGGGCAATTACAGACCTGTAAGCCTGACTTCAATAGTAGGGAAACTACTTGAAGGTTTAATACGGGATAATATTCAGGAATACCTAATGGAAAACAAAATTATTAGTAATAGTCAGCATGGATTTATGAAGGATAGATCATACCAAACTAACATTATTTGTTTCTTTGAGGAGGGAAGTTGTAATATAGACCATGGTAATGCAGTTGATGGGGTCTACTTAGATTTTGCAAAGGCTTTTGATACGGTTTCACAAAAGAGGTTGGTGTACAAAATAAAGAAAATTGGACTCAGTAATAATATATGCACCTGGATTGAAAACTGATTAAAGGATAAACAGACAATTGTCATAAATGGAACTTTTTCAGGTTGGGCTAAAGTCGTGAGTGGAGTACCTCAGGGATCGGTACTGGGACCCATGCTTTTTAACTTGTTTATTAATGACCTTGAGGTTGGGATCGAGAGCAAAGTCTCCATCTTTGCTGATGATACTAAATTGTGTAAGGTAATAGAATTAGAGCAGGATGTAATTTCTCTTCAGAAGGACTTGGAGAGACTGGAAACGTGGGTAAGTAAATGGCAGATGAGGTTTAATACAGATAAATGTAAGGTTATGCATTTGGGATGCAAGAATAAAAAGGCAACTTACAAATTAAATGGAGATATATTGGGGGAATCCTTGATGGAGAAGGATTTAGGAGTGCTTGTAGACAGCAGGCTTAGAAATAGTGCCCATAGTCATGCAGTAGCTGCAAAGGCAAACAAGATCTTATCTTGCATCAAATGGGCAATGGGTGGAAGGGAAGTAAACATAATTATGCCCCTTTACAAAGCATTAATAAGACCACACCTTGAATATGGAGTACAATTTTGGGCACCAATCCTAAGAAAAGACATTATGGAACTAGAGAGAGTGCAGAGAAGAGCCACCAAATTAATAAAGGGGATGGACAATTTAACTTATGAGGAGAGGCTTGCTAAATTAGATTTATTTACATTAGAAAAGAGGCGTCTAAGAGGGGATATGATACCTATGTACAAATATATTCAGGGACAGTACATGGAGCTTTCAAAAGAACTATTCATCCCAAAAGCAGTACAAAGGACTTGGGGCATCCCTTTAGTTGGAGGAAAGGAGATTTCACCAGCAACAAAGGAAAGGTTTCTTTACAGTAAGGGCAGTTAAAATGTGGAATTCATTACCCATGAAGACTGTGATGACAGATACAATAGATTTGTTCAAAAAAAGGTTGGATATCTTTTTAGATGGGAAAGTTATACATGGATATTCCAAATAAGTATACATGAGAAGAATGTTGATCCAGGGAGTAATCCGACTGCCAATTCTTGGAGTCATATAGAACACCCACAAGCTCATATTGAACCCCCAAAATAGCCACAAGATATATATAAGCGTATAAGTGTCACAGAGGAGTGCTACTGAGCATGGCAAAATACATTTAAAACCAGGGACGAACATGAAACACAGACAGAGCTCAATGCACATCCAGCGAAACTTTATATACCATTTAAAAGTGGGAGGGGGTGAGCTTAAATTAGGTAGGAGGTTGCCACCCTCCAATCAGCTAAGACCAGCTGAACAAGAATTGTAAGACATATAGAACACCCACAAGCTCATATTGAACTCCCAAAATAGCCACAACATATATATAAGCGTATAAGTATCACAGAGGAGTGCTACTGAGCATGGCTGGATGTGCATTGAGCTCTGACTGTGTTTCATGTTCGTCTCTGGTTTTAAAAATTCTTGGAGTCAGGAAGGAATTTATTTTTCCCCTTATGAGATATCATTGGATGATTTAACACTGGGGTTTTTTGTTTTCCTTCCTCTGGATCCATATACTGTAAGTATAGATCTAGGATAAAGTATCTGTTGTCTAAATTTAGCATAGGTTAAACTTGATGGACGTATGTCTTTTTTCAACCTCATCTACTATGTAACTATATATTAATGTGTATCAGTGTCACGGGAGACCAGAGTTATTAACACCTTTTCCTACAGGGATTATCTGATTGAACAAGGCACAGCAGTAAAATAATTTGTAATTTATTCCAGCATTTGACATACACATAAAGTAACACAATTTACACGGTTAACACACTTACTGGGAACGAGGCTCACGAATAAACTCTTCCTTTAAACGATATTATCACAAACGACTTCTGTATGAACCCCTTTCCAAAACCCCTTTCACGAAAGTCCTGGAACGCAATTCGGCATGCAATCCCAGCCATGACCGCAACGTCCTCAAAAAGCGGGACTTAAAAAATGTTCTCAGTCAAAATCTCTGAAGCCGGCTCGCGTATCTTCTTCACAGAGCATCTTTGAATTTGCCGCTGATGGTTTGGCGCTTGGAATCTGAGGTCCTGATTGGCTGCAAGGTTTCTTATAGGTTTTAGAGTCCCGTTCAGGAACCACTACAACTCATCAGTGCGTGGGAATTCTCCTGCCAGCCAATCACAAATTTGCTGGTATTCTGAAGCCGGGTGGGCACAGATTTGGATTCTGCTAAGGGGCATGCGCCATCCAGGCACCTCTGTCTCTTAGCATATCGATTCCACCCTCTGTCCAGGCTCTGCAGAGTTTGTTGCAGGGCAAATGGTTCCCGGATAGCCCTTTGTTAGCCCAGGACGGAGGTACTCAAGTATAACTACAGTTCTCCTCCTGTTCTAACACCGTGGCATCCTTGAGGCTTTCAACTCAAGGTCTCAAGTAGACTCAGTGGCGCCAGGCTTGGTAGCCATCTGGTCTCTCGGAACCATGGACTTGGAATCCCACAGTCACAGATATACATGGTTATAAGCATTCACATTTAATAAACAGAACCTTTAATAAAATTCTCTTGCTTATGTGTCTGTGCATTTTACTGGTATAAGTCTTCTGGTTCGGTGTCAGGGATAGAATAAAATATGTGATCCCTATTCTTATCAGCCTTATCCCTGGCACACTACACAACCCTGACTTTACTGTACCCACACAATAATATCCCTTGCAGCTTTTGGTCATATGTACCAGGTTCAGGGTAACTGTGCATGGTCTGGGCATCCCACCTTAGACTAGGGACCCCGGGACTGTTCTGGGGGTACCTTGATCCCCATGCCCGCTTAACTTTTCCAGCCTGTGCTGAAGCAGGGAACCCTAGCGGGGAGTCGCAAGAACGTTTCCAGGGTAGGATTTTGCTGGAGCACTATCCTTCAATGTGCCCGAGAATCTTACCTGATTCCTGGGTACATCTTTGGAGTGTCCCATAACTCGGGAAACCCACTATATAGCAACAATCTGATTAAACATTCTCTGGAAAAAAACACCCTTAAACTCACCGCCTCGCGAGCTTCACTTCCCAGCACCCATGGAAAGGCAAAATACAGAAAATATTGAATTGTCGCATAATTACTACACAGTCTCAGTGATACATAAACAATAGTTGGTCCTAGAGCTGACACTCTAGGATCTTTACACATGAATCAGGGGTAACCAAGTGGGCTGAACCTTTATTATTGAGCCTGGTTACCCCCTCACCATCACAATCAGATCCGGAGACTCCCAGCTTCAATCCGATGCAATAAAAATACTTTTTTCTTTCTAAGTCTTACGCAGAAATCATATCCCGCCACCCTTGGGGTGGCGAGATGAGATCTGGGATAAGCTCGCTATAGTTCAGAGCCTCGATCATCTCAATGGAGCTAATAGAATAGGGTGATTTAAAAAAAGTGCGATCTGGAGCTTTTTTCAGCTCCCACTCAGTGTGTTTGAGTTAGAGTGCTACCGCTCGGGGAGATGCACTTCCCGAACGAGTTTGGCAGGTCATCGGAGCTTTATGAATTGCAGCCTTGCCAAATCATACGGGAAGTGCTCAAAATCCTTGATGTGTTAGTTATTGAAGTCTATAGAATAGGCCCCTATGACTGAACCTATGGCTTATGATGACAAGGAAATATTGAATTATTTAGCTGTGGGCTTGCGACCTTTTTCCGTTTCCAGCTGTAGCCCAATTTACTATCCACAGATCCGCCGGATTAAAACCAAAACACTGCGGCTCCAGGAACCGTAAAAGCCTCGACTGCCTGCTTTCCATTCTTCTGAATGAGATCCTCCCCCGAGAGATTTCCCGCTGCCCGGGATGCAGTGGGCAGGATCTTGCAGGTGGCAGCGGGAACATCAGGTCTGGCTACATCTGTAGGTAAAATACAGACAGATGTACTGCACCGACACACTTTATTCGAGCAAATACCCGGTATGTACCTGGCAGATACCTGGAATGCGCCGCTCCTCACCTCTGACAAGCCCCGTTGCATTTGCCTTCCCAGCCTGGGTTCATGCCTGGCTGATGGGCGGCTGATCTGTTAAATGATAATGATTAGGATTTAATAGGCTGCAATGCTTCGCGTGTCTACCAGATGGCATAAATTCATGAATTGTAATGCAGTATATATATATGTAGTGTGCAGTATTGCAGCCAACGGGAATAAAATGCTTCAATCCCTGACGGAAAATAACTCAATGCACTCGGGCAGAAAACAGTCACAAACCTCAATACACCCGGGTATACCCGAATTCGTGGGACTAGCCGAGCTCGAATAAAGTGTGTCGCCAGTGTAGGCAATTGTGGTCATACATAACTAGAAAACTGCTCAGCCGTTTTATACGGTTTGATTTCTATATGGGGCAAAATGTAGCAGACATTTGAGTGAAGCTTATTTTACCACCTTTTCGTGCTGTTAGAATATAGCAACTTAGGTTTATAATTAATTTCTTACAGTACTATGCAGCTTTGTAGTTTTATTTACAATGTGAGAATACGAACTCTATGCTTATATTGAGTCTCCCTCTACAATATTTCTGTGTTTATTTCCATTTCGTAGGCAGAGACCAGGGCTGAGTTTGCAGAAAGAACAGTTGCAAAACTAGAAAAAACAATTGATGACCTGGAAGGTAAAACATTTATTTTTTTTACTTGTATTTCATTTAGTTTGGTCATAGGAAATAAGATTTCTTTTTTTACTGCTGAAATAAATTGTATGTGAAAAAAATCCTAATACTGTAGGTGATCTCAAAAATTACTAGACTTGTTAAGGCCAATATTTTTATAGTATATTTAAAGGCCCTTGCTTCCTAATCCGATCCCTTTTAAAGTGCTCATAAATCCATTATTCCTTTCGTCAGTGATTCCTAATTAATTGTTCCCTTCCCAAACTGATTGCTCCCTTTCCCGTGCTCTAAAAATTGACTCACCCTGTTGCAAATGCTAACAAATGATCGTCCCCATTACAAATCATTCCCCCATTAACTATACTCTTTACCCCTACATTGTCTGCCCATCACTAACTTACACCTCCATTAACTATCCCCACTACAATTACCCCAAGCCTTTGCTGAACTACCACTCACCACTACCAACCTCACAAATCATTGTCTCTCACCAACTATCCTCAACTCCACCCCATCCTATCCCTTATTCATCCCATAGCACGGTTACCTGTCCCTCCTTACTTCTCATCCTCCTTCTACTCCACTCCCTCCCCCCTCCTCATGCCCTCCTTTCCCCTTTCCCCACTAGGCTCTGCCCCACCCATCCCTCCCTCCAATGCCACCATCCTTCTCAATCCCTGTCCTCATATCTCGCCACAAGCCAATCTCCACTCGCCATGCCAACCCCATTAACCTTTTAAACGTCCTCCTTCTCAACTTCTCTCGCCTACCCCCATCACCCCTACTACCAAACCAACCTCTATCAACCTTTCATTCTCCCTCTGGAACATGAGATCCATTTGCTATAAGACCACCTTCACCCTCGATCACTTCCTACAGTACAAAACAATCTTGCATTTCTCACAATCATCGAAACATGGATCCCCACCTAAAACACTGCCACCACCGCCGCTGCCCTCATATCTACACAATCATAGTTCACCCATAACCCACGTCACACCAGCACTGGAGGAGTTGGCCTCCTTGTCTCCTCATCGTGGACACCTGCTCCCTCCCACCCTCCCCTTTTCCTCCTTTGAATTCCATACCTTATTTCTCTTTTCCACTACCCATCATCATCTTTGAAATGTATTGTCCCCCTAGCTCAACTACACTATTTTCCAATGAGTTCGACTGTTTCCTCTCTTCATTCTCACCCTCCCCCAACCGCCTTGTCATCTTCTATGACTTTATCACCCTCATCTCCTCCTTTGGACTCTCTCACTGAATCTCCCCCATCCACATACATGGAGGCACCATCAACCTTATCCTCATTGCAAGATGTAATTCTGGGTCTCCCTCCGCACTCCTTGTCCTACTTGCCAATGACCACCACCTCGCCACTATCCTTTGCATCACCCTCCCTGCTCCTCCATCTTCATCTCCACCCAATCCCATCCTTCGCAGCAACCTCAAATCCATTGATCCATTCTCTTTCACCTGCTCCACCTAATCACTCCTCCCCCCATTCACATAATTTCCCTATCTTCCACTGAAATCTACTCTATCCACCCTGAACACTGCATTATCTTCCTCACTCGACTTAATCGCACCACTCCATCTTGTGTGTCCCATCACAAAGCCACCTCAACCCTGACTCACTTGCCAACTCAAAACACTCCATCTCTCCCTTCACAAGTCCTTTTCGTTCCCCATCCTCACTTGCCACCTTCCAATCCCTCCTTCACCAATACACCTCCACACTCAAATCGAAAAAAACAAATATACTATGACACCCTGACAACCTCACTATCACGTCATCCAACAATAACAAAAACAATCTGCTACGACCCTCCCCATCTTTCTCCTAAGCCCCCTCCCCCCTCTCAGCCACAAACCTACTTCTCACAAAAAATTAACAGCCGTGTTTCCTTCCCCACTGCTTTCTCCCTGCCCTTTATCCACCAACCCTACCCACTCCTTACCCTCCTTCTTCCTCTGACATAATCTCATCTCTATCATCAAAGGCTCTCATCTCATCACATCCTCTTCTAACCCCATTCCACACTCCACCCTCCCTCCTTTCCTCCCACCTCCTTCCCCCTACTGTATCTCTCCTCCTTAAACCTCTCCCTATCCAGAAGACAATACCCAGACTCAAACTGCAGTGGTCATCCCTCTACTCCCAAAAAATTCTTTACCCTGCCATCCCCTCCAACTTTTGCCCTATCTCATTCTTTCCATACTTCTCCAAACTCCTCAAGTGCATCGTTCTCAACCAACTCTTCCCCTTCATCCACACCCATTCCCTCCTTCCCATTGGCTTCCATCCTACACACTCTACTGAAACTGCCTCCTCACCATCCACAACTTTCTATCCCAGGCCCGTCACTTCAAACTCTCCTCCATCCCCATCCTACTCAACCTCTCTTCAGCCTTTGACACCGTCAGTCACCTCACTCTCATCTCCACCCTCGCTAATCTTGGCCACTGACACCGCCTTCTCATGGCTCTCATCCTCTCTCTCCCATCACTATTACTCCGTCACAAAGAACACAAAAGTGGGGCGCAAGTGATGAAAGCAAATATTTTATGTTGTGAAAAATAATAAAAACAAAATATTATCACATTAATCAATAAATAATGATAAGACAGGATACATTGCCTGATTTGTGAAGCCCAATTTAGGGGGATCTGTAGTCCCATGTCACTCTTCTGGGTGTCCTCCATTGGTTATAAGTCAAAACCTTTGGCAACTCCCTGTCTGCAGCATATCTCCCTAAAACCCACCTCCTAAACCTCCACCCAACCCCTCCCACTTCACTCCAGTTTTCCCATCACCCATTCTTCCCAATTTGGATTAAATATTGGAAGGTTCCAGGTATTAATACCTTCACATCTTAAGGGTTTAGTTTCTGAGCGCATAACCACAACCTCCTTTGTTTGTGTACTCCTACTCTGTCACCTACAACAATTCACCCACTCCGCCCACCAGCCTAAAAGTTGTAATGCCCCAAGGCTCCGTCCTTGGACTTCTCTTTTCCCTTTACACTGCCCCCCTTGACCTCATCTCCTTCCATGGATTCAATGTCCATTTTTTTGCAGATGACATCCAAATCTACTTCTCCTTCCCAATATTCTCACCCAAACTTTCCACCCATATCTCTACCTGCGTTTCTGCCATTTCCACCTGCATGTCCTCCCACTCCTAAGACTGAAATCTTCTACTTTCCTCCTTTCTCCTTCATTCCATCCTCCCTAATCCCCACCATCTCATTTCCTCCCGCTCACCATCTGACCCACCCCTTCTGCTTGCAACCTTGGAGTCACCTTTGGCCCTTCCCTCCTCTTCACCCAGCACATCACCTCAATCAATACCACCTGTTGCTACCACCTATACAACGTAAGAAAAACGTGTCCACTCATTTCTCGCTCCTTGGCTAAACTTCTCATTCACTCCCTCATCTTCACCCATCTTGACTACTATACCTACCTTCTCCTTGGTTATCCCCCCACTTCTCCATACCCCTCCAACAAATTCAAACTTCTCAATCTCCCCCGTTCTGCCCACACCACCCCTCTCCCAACTCCTCTGGCTACCCATCCAACAACGTTCTCTCTTCAAATTCCTCAACCTGCTCTACAAATCGCTCCATGATCTTTACCCCCCTTACCTTGCAGAACTCATCTCTCACTACATCCATTTCCATCCTCCACTCCCTGACTGCCACAACCTCACTCCCCACCTTAACCCAGCCACCTGTGCCTCCTCTTGATTTCGATCATTTGCCTTGCTCGCCCACCTTCACTGGAACAAGCTTCCCCAACACATCCAATCTGCCCCCTCCCTAACTACAGTATCTTCAGAATGCAACTCAAAACTCATCTTTTCTCGATCACATTCCATGATCCCTCATTAATCTCCTTTCCCATCCCCTCCCTCACCCCATCCTCCACAATGCCCATGATCTCCCCTACCCTCACCCCTTCCTAAAGTCTTTCCAAAACTCTCACAACTCTCACAACTCACCCACCTCACTGATCCAACTACCTCCACTGTCCCCACTGTCAGACCATCACCATGCACCGACAAGAATAAATCCAGAGACCTGACTCCAACCCCTGCCAACCAACCAAGCTCTCAATGCACATAACCCATAACCCGACCATAATGTCCCCACCCCTGCCCACCAACCAAGCAAGCTCTTAATGCACCTAACCCATAACCTGACCATAATGTTCCCACCCCTGCCCACCAACCAAGCAATCTCTCACTGCACCTAACCCATAACCCGACCTTAATGTTCCCACCCTGCCCACCTAGCAAGCTTTCAATGCACCTAACCCATAACCCGACCATAATGTTCCCACCCTGCCCACACACCAAGCAAGCTCTCAATGCACCTAACCCATAACCCGACCATAATGTTCCCACCCTTGCCCACCAACAAAGCAAACTCTCAATGCACCTAACCCATAACCTGACCATAATGTTCCCACCCTTGCCCACCACAGACATTTTAACAATTTGTCTATAATCTATATGTAACCCCATCATTGTTTTACTAAAAAATGTACAGCGCCGTGGATAAGGGCGCTATATAAATGTTGTTATAAAGAAATATTCTAATACACATTTTGAAGTGCAAATTAATTTTAGATAATCTCTTTGCCTTCAGAGGCCCCTCTGTAATGGCTATGCTCTGAACTTATGCTGTTTTTTTTTATTTTTTTAAACCTTTTAAATTTCTTTTTATTAGTATGGTCTTTAATTATTTTATTTCTCAATGTGTGTTTTTATTCCTTTCTAATAAGTATATATTTCTTTCTTTCACATGTTCCTCTTCACTCTGTTCATCTTTATTATCTTCACCACTGCTGCTACGTTATCCTCCTGTGCACCTGTTCCTCTGACATCTCCATACCATTCTGTGGGTCTTCTGACTTGTAGATGAGTTGTATGCTCAGAAACTGAAATACAAAGCTATAAGTGAGGAGCTTGACCATGCTCTCAATGACATGACTTCCTTGTAGACCATCTTCTGAGTTCTGGTTCATTGTGTCCTTGGTTCTTCTTTGATACTCTATGCTGACTTCTGTTTGTCTTTCTCTGAGTAACAGGACTGCTATGAATTCTTCTAAATGTACTGAAAAATAAAAACTTTTCTGCACCTTCATTTCCTTTTCAATCTGTTATTGAAATATCTTCTAGTATCAGTATTGGTCCCAGCACCACTGTGTGTGAACACACACACTAAAGTTAAGGTGGGTAAAAAAAGTGACAAAAACCTTCCACAGTAAAGCATATAGCAAATGGTAATATTACTGTATGCTCATTTGCATGTCTTAGACAGGTTTGCAACCCTGCCTTTGTCTAAGACATGCAAATGAGCATACAGTAATATTTCCATTTGTGATATATATATATATATATATATATATATATATATATATATATATATATATACACACACACACATATACAGCAGGGCCCCGCTTCTCGGCGCCCCACTTTTCGGCGATCCGCTTATACGACGGCACCGAAAGGGGGCCGCCATCTTTGATTCCGGGTTGCGCATGCGCAGAACGGGGAGTTGCGCCCGGCGCGCATGCGCAGACCGTTGTCTGTGCACGCATACCGTAGTTTGCGCGTGCAGACCATAGGCCGTGCATGCGCAGAACGGCGAAAACGCCGTCCTGTGCATGCAAAATCACTGAAAATCGCCTGATCCGCTATCCGGCGATTTTCACTATACGGCGGGCCCCTGGAACGGAACGCGCCGTATACCCGGGGCCCTGCTGTACACAGTTGTGTGAAAAAGAAAGTACACCCTCTTTGAATTCTATATTTTACATATCAGGACATAATAACAATCATCTGTTCCTTAGCAGGTCTTAAAATTAGGTAAATACAACCTCAGATGAAGAACAACACATGACATACACCGTGTCATGATTTATTTAACATAAATAAAGCCAAAATGGAGAAGCTAGGTGTGGAAAACTAAGTACACCCTTACTGGTTCCATAGGAATTAAGATGCTAAGTGGCAGACAGGGGCTGCTAATCAAATTCTCTTGATTAATTGATCATCAGCAAGTGTGACCACCTCTATAAAAGCACAAGTTTTAGCAGTTTGCTTGTCTGGAGCATTCAGATGTGTGTTATCACAATGCCAAGGAGGAAAGACATTAGCAATGATCTTAGAAAAGCAATTGTTGCTGCCCATCAGTCTGGGAAGGGTTATAAGATGTAGCGCTTTTGCGTCTCTTATCTCCCACGTTGCTCTTCTCCTCCCACGCTCCTCGCATGCCTGCATCCCCCATCGCAGAGGGGCGTGAAAGCTGCGCCCGGATTGCCATCCCCTCCCAGTTAGTGGTGACCCGCGCTCCATCTGCGGGTTGCGTGCGCCACCGGGGCAGACTGCCGCGCACACCAGCACCTCCTGGCAGCCGCCCCAGCTCTGAGCCTCAGTCACGGGCTCACAAACGCACGCACGCATATATACGGCTGCTCGTACCAATCTCCTGGAATCCTCAGCACCTGCCCTGTACCCAGCCTTGGCCTATCAGCGGTCCACTTACCTGTGACCTCACCACCTAAGCATTCTCATTGGCTCATCACTGGTATTTAGTTCAATCAGCCCTAGGTTGATTGCTGAGCATAGTTAGTCCTTAGTTGTGCTTGCTACAATCCACTTCTCTGTATTCGTCTTGTCTCCTTGTACTTAGACCCCAGCATTGTATCCGGACTCCTGACCTCTGGCACCCTTGGACCTCGGCTCTCCCATCGGACTTCTACTCTCTCCTACCCTCGACAATGGCTTCGGACTCTGACTACTCTCGGCTTCTCTAATCCTGATACGGCAAGTACCTCCTACAATCCTACTCTCTCCTGCCCGGACCCGGCAACCCACAACCACGAGCTGCGCAAACCAGACCCGGCTTCGCGTCCTAGGCCGGTGTTTTCATATCCCCACCTCAACCTCGCGGTCCGGTCCTGGTTTGTGGTGAGCACTCGTGACATAAGGCCATTTCCAAACAATTTAAAGTACATCATTCTACAGTGAGAAAGATTATTCAGAAGTGGAAAACATTCAAGACAGTTGCCAATCTTCCCAGGAGTAAACGTCCCAGCAAATTCACCCCAAGGTCAGACCGTGCAATGCTCAGAGAAATTGCAAAAAACCCCAAGAGTTACATCTCAGACGCTACAGGCCTCAGTTAGCATGTTAAATGTTAAAGTTAATGACAGTACAATTAGAAAAAGACTGAACAAGTATGATTTGTTTGGAAGGGTTGCCAGGAGAAAGCCCCTTCTCTCTAAAAAAAAACATGGCAGCACGGCTTAGGTTTGCAAAGTTGCCACTGAACAAACCACAAGACTTCTGGAACAATGTCCTTTGGACAGACGAGACCAAAGTGGAGATGTTTGGCCATAATGCACAGCGCCACGTTTGGCGAAAACCAAACACAGCATATCAGCACAAACACCACATACCATCTGTCAAGCACGGTGGTGGAGGGGTGATGATTTGGGCTTGTTTTTCAGCCACAGGACCTGGGAACCTTGCAGTCATTGAGTCGACCATGAACTCCTCTGTTTACCAAAGTATTCTAGAGTCAAATGTGAGGCCATGTGTACGACAGCTAAAGCTTGGACGAACTTGGGTTATGCAACAGGACAATGATCCTAAGCACACCAGCAAATCTACAACAGAATGGCTGAAAAAGAAAAGAATCAGGGTGTTGCAGTGGCCCCGTCAAAGTTCAGACCTGAACTCGATTGAAATGCTGTGGCTGGACCTTAAGAGAGCTGTGCATAAACAAATGCCCACAAACTTCAATGAACTGAAGCAACGCTGTAAAGAAGAGTGGGCCAAAATTCCTCCACAACGATGTGAGGTACTGATAAAGTCATATAGAAGACGAATACTTCAAGTTATTGCTGCTAAATGTGGTTCTATAAGCTATTGAATCATAAGGTATACTTAGTTTTTCACACATGGCTTCTCCATTTTGACTTTATTTTTGTTAAATCATGACACTGTGTAATATGTCATGTGTTGTTGTTCATCTGAGGCTGTATTTACCTAATTTTAAGACCTGCTAAGGTACAGATGATTGTTATTATGTCCTGATATGTAAAACCATTTATGTCCTGATATGTAAAACCATTTATGTCCTTATATATGTAAAACCATAGAATTCAAAGAGGGTGTACATACATACATACATATCTTGATAGACCTCAAGAGTCTTTGGCTCGTATTGTATGCGGTACATTAGAACAAAATAATTTTGAAGCTTAACAAAGGAGGAAGATTTTGCCGATTTTAAGTAGAACAGTTAATATAATACACAAATCCACCGCTAATAAAATGTAGTGAAAATCGAGTGAACTTCGCATATGGTTGTAGTTATTTACAACATTGTGATAATAAACCTTAAGAAAAAAAATCCTGCAGCCTGAAGCACTTATGGATTGTCCAAATCCCTCCAACTAATTTCAAACAATAGCCCCCCGTGGTGTTGGTCTCAGATGTAAGTGCACAACATGATATATAATAGAAAGAAATAGTGAAAAATACCTTACAGTATCATTAGGATAAAACTCCTAAAAGTGACTTTCCTCACCAACTCTCGATTCAATCAAGAAATATAAAGAAAAGTATCTTGGAGGTGCTGTGTAGAGGGCTAAATGTGTCTACTTGGATCAGAACGTTCCCAGTCTATTGAAAGCCAGAATAATTAATTCTGAGTAACCGCAGTGATCTGTGGCATTATCCCGTCGAGGAGGCGGAACGAGCAAGCTACGACTAAGATAGCATGCATGAGCTTCGAGGAGCACAGAGAACGCGAACACCTTTACACAGCATCTCGTGTCACGCTTGTGCGAGCCCACAGACACGACCTGACCCCGGCACTGAGGTGGGAAAGACAGAGCCACAAACCTACAGTAGCAAAGGCGGGCCCAGAAGGTGGTTTGCAGCGTTGCTGGGTCTGGGTATGAAGAAAAGGGTTAATCCAATACTCGCCAGGTTCCAAGGGTAGGAGAGGTATACGTAGTCGTTATCCGTAAGCCGGGGGTAAAAAGCCAGAGAGAATCCAAATGCAAAGCCAGGTCGGTACACGAGAGGTTAATCCATAAGCCAGAGGTCAAGAGCCAGAGAGAATCCAAATGCAAAGCCAGGTCGGTACACGAGAGGTAACTGTAGAAATCAAAGCAAGCCAGGCACACACAAGGCTGCACAAAGTTTATGTTCAGCAAGGTATGCCAGGAAGAGGCAGTCCTATATAGGAGACAGGAACCAGTAGGGGAGGGAGCAGAGGCGGGGCCTCCGCTGATGCCAAGGATAGGCTGCAGGAGACAAGGGCTCATAGCTAAACTTGACATGTAGCTGGGGCTCGTTGCGCGCCATCATGTGCGTGCACCGCGCAAAGCGGAGGTGTGGCGTGTCTCAAGGGGGCGGAGCTATGCTCCGTGACCGTGCATTGAAGGAGCGGGTGCGCGCGCTCTCTGTAACAGGAACGGTGATGCGCACATCAGCGGGGGGGGGGCGAATCTTCGGCAGCTGCCGCTGCAGTACTATAGGTAAGCGAGGAGGGAACGCGCTGCAAGGGACACGCTCCCCGATTCCTCACACTCGGTGGTTCCTGCCTTGGCTTCCACGAGAGGGGATTTCGATTTCTGTTCAAAACACAAAAGACCAGGGAATCCGTGAGTGCGATTCCGATAATGTAAAATTGATATTGTTTTTTTTAATTAAATTTGTAGCATTATTACGCTATGTTATCCTTTCTGTTTCCCTGCATTTTGGACTAATGCAATTGTAATCCATTGGGTTCAAGCAAATCGTTACCAAGTACTACAGCAAGTGGCATCCCACTTATCTCTCTAATTATTGATGTGAGTGTTCAGGACAAGATTCATCTGTCTATTATATGAGCATGGGAAGTCTTAAAGGGTTATATAAGAGATGTGTGCAGAGGTTCATGTAATGGAGACCGATTAGGGTGAAATTATATCTAGGCTTTATTGAGCCTGTTCCTTTATCCAGGCAAAACACACAAAAAAAACAAAATAACAAACACCTATCCCTTTGTAAAGGCTAACTTACTTCCCCAAAACCTATCCGCAGGACTGAAGGGATATTCCCATTACCAGCCTATCACCCCAAAGTCTCAGGAGGTACCTTAAGCAGGTGGCCCTCCAAGTCAGTCTGGCAGGTTCCAGGGTCCTCTGTGTCCAGGAAATATAGGTCTCTGGGTGTCTTGATCTTAGCACAGCCTTTGTGCTCCAGACAGTGTCTGTGTGCAGGCTTCTCTGCTTTCCTGTGTCAGCACAATTGTGAACTCAGGAATCTCTCTCCTGTTTCCAACAGGAGGCTTTTCTTAGCGCTCTAATGTGGCTAGGTGGTGTCCCTGTTACAGGTTAATACTCCAATTTGTACTTTATATTGTATTGTATTGTATGTCTTAATTTATATAGCGCCAAAAGTGTACTCAGCGCTTCACAAAGAATACAGTACAGGGAATTATAATAATACAATAAGTGCAGCAAAAATCAGACAATACGAAAGGAAATCCCTGCCCCAATTAGCTTACAATCTAAGAGGTTTGTGGGGAAATTTACAGAGAGAGCAGGTGAGGGAATAAGTGCTGTAGATGGGTGTGCTTGGCCACAATGGGTGGCATAAGTGACTATAGGACAGTAGCCATGAGTGCAGGCTTTTGGGATGCTTGATTTGTGGGGCATGTTTTAAGGTTAGTCAGTGTTAAATGAAAAGGTTAACACCATTAACAGGGGAAGAGATGGCAGGGATGCATGGGTGAGTTCAGGTGTGTATGTTTGGCTTCAGGCTTAGGGGAGATCCCCAACAGCAGGAAGGAGTAGATAGAGGGTGTGAATAGAGGATTTGTGTGGGTGTTTTTTATTGATGGGTAAAGAAGTTGTTGGGAGAGAGGTGTATAAATAATGGTGCAGAGGGGAGTGGGGATGTTGGAGAGAACAGAGATGTTCACAAAGGAGTGAGGAAACAGTAAACATTAAAAGAATTAGGGAGGGCATAGTGAGATACAGGAGGAGAGACTAGCCAGTTATTGGAGGATAGGAAGAGTACAAAGAATCACAGCTTTTAGAAAGTAAAGTTCTCACAGTTGTAAAGTTGTTGTTCAGAGTTCAGATCCTCCTCAATCTTCACCTCCAATTTCAACTCTAAGATTAACGCTGCTACACACTTAAGATGTTACACAGCCATATGGCTCACTGCCAAAGTATCCTGCCTTAAGTATGCTAAAACACAGCCACATTGACTAATAATTAAGGGAGGGGTCTGCCTAATCAACAGACACACCAAATTGTTAATTAAATTTTAGGATCTTGCAAATTGATAGAAGAATCCAGTTCACACATATCAATATTAATACATTTTTAAATCTGTAGCAATTGATGATAGAATCCAGTTCACACATACCAATATTAATACATTTTTAAATCTGTAGCAATTGATAGAAGAATCCAGTTCACACATATCAATATTAATACATTTTTAAATCTGTAGCAATTGATAGTAGAATCCAGTTCACACATACCAATATTAATACATTTTAAAATCTGTACTCTGTTTTGAGTGATTATCATATTATCATTCTATTATTCACATTTTAATTGTGTTGCACGGTTAACTATCACTTTTCTTTATATTTCTTGATTGAATCGAGAGTCAGATTTCTTGTGTTGATGAGGAATGTCACTTTGAGGAGTCTTATCCTAATGATACTGTAAGGTATGTTATACAATAGAAAGAAATAGTGTACGTTGTGCACTTTCATCTGAGACCAGCGCCAATAAGGACTATTGTTTTCGACAATCAACCCTCACAGATGAAGGGAATGATGGTCAAGAATAAAGGCCCCAATTGTATGCACTCAAAACCTTCACTATAATGTTCTAGTGATGGGGTGTAATGCCCGATTCTATAACTAGTGGAGAGTCGATTAAAATTATATGCTATAATGATCAGTGAAGAGTTTACAGTAAAGAATGAAATTATAGAGATAGTTAGGATTAATGGGATATATGATCAGCATAAATAAAATATTCTTTATTGGTACAACTGATTAAAATAATTTTTTGTGGTAGTGCCCGGTTTAGCGGAATTATCTTAAATAATTGTAACAGTGATGGTGGTGACAGTAGTTTGTGTTTATGGTGAAACGGAAGAAGTTGTATCATATCTGTTCTTATTAACGAAGTTGCAGCATGTTGCACAGTGGTGTTTAACCACAGAGTGTCATAAGGGCCTATTCACTAAACAGTGATAAAATCAGTGCATTTCTGATTGACATGTGGGTCAAAATGGTACCACTGAACCCCGTTATAACGCAGTGCTTGGTGTCCACATAAATGACCATGGAAAAAAATGGCCGTCGTGATCAGGGGACCCGGCGTCACCTCCACACAGGACTTACCCAGAGAAGGGTGCTGGGGATCCGACACCACGGGTCAGCCACCCACAGGCGGGCGTGTCTGTCTCCGTGTGTGTGTCCGTTATCAATAAAGCATTATAAAGACAAAAAAAATAAAAATGCGCCAGAAGGTGTATGGTGAAATAGCATTACTAAATACAGTCCGGAATGTGCTCATTTTTGTTTACCACGAAAGCAACACTGCAGGTTTCATCACAATCAAGTTAATGTTGCATTTTAATAGAATTTGACTAACCTTGGTACAGTGTATACTTGCTGCTTGCGTCTGTGTGACTGAAAATATGAGTTGTGGGTGACTTTTCCAGACAAAGCTCAGGCTTCTTTTTACCCTTCCCTTTTCAACCCTCCGTGCTCTTTTTTATGCCTCTTACACAGGTAAGGACTCATTAAGGCAGCATTTCACCCAGTACATAGCTCAGTAGGGGCCTCTGGGCAGAAGCACTGATTTGTTACCAGTGGAATCCCTTCTTTTTCCCATTTAGAAATATAGCCAGAGTTTACCAGTGCAATGGGGAATCAAATTAGCATCCGGCAGTGACACTGCTATTAGACCAGTGACGGTGGAAGATGTGGCTATGACACGCTGAATGAGTTTTGTTGTTGGTACTAGAGCTCTTCGAGTGTATTTGCAGAGCTGAGGAACCACACCATGTACACCTGAGCAATAAGTAAAAAAATAATACTCTTTCTAGATGGAGAGTGATTTGTGAGACAGGGCAGTGGAAATGCAATGGAGCAGTGGCTTAACTATTTTATTTTAAGTGTGTGTGTGTGTGTGTGTGTGTGTGTGTGTGTGTGTGTGTGTGTGTGTGTGTGTGTGTGTGTGTGTGTGTGTGTGTGTGTGTGTGTGTGTGTACCAAGAAATTGGATCAGTAAGGAAAACATAAACCTGCCTTTTTATCAGGTAGTTTGCTTCAGTATTCTGTCAGGTTTTAAGTGTGTGTGTGTGTGTGTGTGTGTGTGTTCGTTAGCAATAAATTATTGAAAAGAAAAAAAGAAAAAACCTTGGAGATGTTCTAAATCGGGAGCCACGCTTAGACAACGTTATAAGCGGATCTGCGTTGTAGTGGATCGCGCTATAACGGGGTTGAGCTGTATTCGCTAAGAAAAAATAGCATTTTTTTTAAAGTTCGGTAAAAAAATGCAGCATCGAACGACTTGTTTTTTCTAAGTGTTGTATACCTATCGATTGGCAACTGATTGTTGAAACTGCAGCCTGGAAGAGCTACATGGAGATGCTGCGTCCCCCTACTTCCCCAGATACAGGCCCCAGTATGGGGTTCCGGTATCCCCGCCATTTTTAATCCTCCGCGTCACGTGACCGTGGGATTTAAATACTGCAGGAGATACTGGCACCCCATAAAGAGGCCTGTAACTTGGGAAGTAGGGGGTCCCCGAGGCAGAAAAGAATGTGGTTCAGCTCAGGAAACCCCCTGCTACAGCACACTAGTATTAAAAATAATAATTAAAAATAATAATAATAATTAAAAATAATAATAAAAATAAAAAAAAATAAAAAAATAATAAAAATAAATAAATAATAATATTAATTTAAAAAAATAATATATACACACACACACACACACAGAGTCTGCATACACACCTCTAATATTGGGAATTCATAAGGCCATATAATATACGCTAAGTAATAGAGAATGGTCGTGCTCAGAGACAAAAGTAGATATAGCACAAACAAGACAAGAAATAGTCTCATAAACGAGCACTCGGAATATCCACTTGAGAAATAAACAAACTTGAATGTCTTCACATGTTAAAAAACATATAAAACAAAACGTTGGGGCCTCAATAAACACAGTGTGCAAATAGATCAAAACTAACAGGCTATGTTAACTGCATCATTATCCTAAATAGGATTTGGTGCTAGAGATATATTATGCAGACCTACTGTAAGGAAAAAGTCATATTTTCCTAGGTACGCAAGACCGACCGGTCAGTAATGTAATAAACAGACCTAAGGACATAATCCAACTACCAATTTTTCAACACATAAACATCATGCATAACATAAAGAGATGTGAATTACATAATAAGCACATAGAAAGTGAATCTCCACGGATAAAAGAGAGACAAAAGCAGTCTCAATGGCAAAAGATCAGAGGAATTCCCTAACTTGCTATAATGCAGAGAATAAGGTACAATTGTATCCAATGAATCCAGAGCTTGAGCAAAACATCATGTTGTAATTAGGGGAAAAAGAGAAACAATGTTCAACTCCACAGGGAAGTCTTGAGTACACAGGAGAAGAGTTGTATAGTATCTCCATATATACTGTGACAAACGCCCCTCTTTTGTAGCGCTGACGTCGGTCTGGGTTCTTCCCGACACAGTCTTCTAGGGTTATTTATAAAAAAAAACAGGATCATGCAAAGTATTACGTTGCTTAACTCAGGCTTCTGCCTGCTTTATTTTCATCCAAGTAAGAGACTGCAGCTTTAACATGTGTAGGTTAGAGGCACCCAGATATTTACATTCAGCGGTTCACTCATATCTGTGTTATAGTATTTCCCACACTGTTATTTCAAGTAACAAGAAACCAAATTATATAAACAAAATCCTATCCCTTTCAGGGATCTAACTACACATCAGAATCAGCCTCTAACTGCTGCTGGGCCAACTAACCTGGTTCCCCCAGTTTAAAACAATGCCCTCTTATTTAGGGTCACCAGATAAAGCATAGTCTATTAGATTCGGCAGTAAACATGTGTTTGTCTTATATGTTCATGGTGGGAACTCAGTCCCAAGTGTCCAGGCAAATCCTCTGATACTGTGATACTTCAAGGGGCCGTCCACCCCGAACTGGATGCAGGGGAGCAGTGAATGAAACCCCCAGCCTCCAAGCTCTAAGGAGAGAGAGTGAAATGCAAACCTCTCTGCTCTAAATACCTATGCTAGTGATTAGGAGAGCAGGTGAGGGAGAACTAGACCCATTGTAATCTGTGGTCTGGATTTTCCATTCAACAGCCTGAGTTAATGTGAAGCTGTGCAATGGATCATTTTTAACTATTCCTACACTTTCTGACCTAAAACGGGGCGGAAAGCTGCCTAACATCTTTGGACTATGTCACAATCCGTTAAAGTGGTGAAAGGCATGAAAAAAAGTCCACAGGTCCGCACACCAATATAGCAATATATATATATATATTTCATTACCATCAAAACAAGCACCAAAAATACACAATAATTAAATAAACCAATCACCTAAAGATACACAATAATAAAATAAATAAAAATAAATAATAATAATAGCATGTTCTTGTATAGCGCTGCTAGTTTTACGCAGCACTTTACAGAGACATTTTGCAGGCACAGGTCCCTGCCCCGTGGAGCTTACAATCTATTTGTTGGTGCCTGAGGCACAGGGAGATAAAGTGACTTGCCCAAGGTCACAAGGAGCCGACACTGGGAATTGAACCAGGTTCCCCTGCTTCAAACTCGCAGTGCCAGTCAGTGGCTTTACTCACTGAGCCACTCCCTCTCCCAAAACACCAAAAGAAACACCAAAAGAAACACCAAAAGAAGCACCAAAAATACATTACAATTAAATAAAAACAAGCATTTGCCAAAAAATGCATTGCTTGTCACTGTATTTATCTATAGCTCGAAATGGGCATAAATAAATGCATTGGCAGTCAATGGGAAACCCAAAAATTATTTAAAAATACAATAAAAATACCAAAAAAAACTAAAACCTACAATCAATGTTTTTCTTACCTTTTGATGTCTTTACCCTCCGATTCCGACTTCAGCAGGAACCTCTTGAGCCATGTAGTGCTCCTCAACTACAGGAAAATTCTTGTCTTCTTTCTTTTTTATTCAGTCTTCTCTTCTTTCTTTGTAAGGGCGGAAGTGGTCACGCCGTCTTAAACTCAAATGTGACAGGCCATATATAAGACCTGTGATGTCACATTTGAGTGTGAAATGGTACACCCCCAATCCAATTGGATGGTGTACCATGTGACAGATTTTTTTTAAAGGATTTGACGTCATCAAAAGGGAGGGATGCCAGCCAATCAGGAAGGCTCTGCTTCCCTTCTTTTAAGATGATGCCACCAAAAACAAAATGGCTGCTAACTCATGTTACTCCAACCAATTGTATTGTGAGATATACCATGTGAGGCATCCCATGGTACACCCCCAATCTGATTGGTTGTAGTTAACCATGTGCCAGCTTCTATTTTTTTTAAATATGTGACGTCACTCCCGTTCCGAGACATGTCATCATTTGAAAAAAAAGGCATTTATGATTGGTGGTTCTGGTAGTGATGTCATTTGACGCGCTGCATTTAGCTCTGCCCCGGATCGCGGACAACCTGGGAATCCCCTGCTCAGCTGTGTGTCGGCGTATACTTCAGCTGTGGAACGCCAAGTGCGATTTAAACCAAGGCGCCATTGGAGCATTTCCCCTGCTTCCCTGGGACACTGTTTAACATCACAATTGAGCCCAACAGAGGCCGTCCAGGCCGGAGGTTATAGCAGGGAGCTGATTCATCTTTGTTCCAGTGTGGTCCAGCAGTCAGATCAGAGCGGAGATCCCTACCTATTATCAGGTTTTTCAACCATGCGATTTTATCATGTTTGTTTTTGAGTGTGCATTTTTAAGATTTTTTCAACCTAATATACTGTAGTGCCAACGAGTATTCTAAAACAAATCTGGGGCAATCACCAACAAGACCCAGGTACATCCTTGGTACATGCTGCAACATTTCAGTGACATTTCTGCAGACAGACTAATGGCCCATCGGATTAACAGCGGGGGTCCCTGGCAGTCCCATTCAAACTGTGCCCCAGATTTTCCAAGGCAAGTTTAAGGCAAGTTTTAGAATACTCGTCGGCGCACCTGTACTGTATGTATTTAATAGTAATACACTATGAGGCATGCGCTTCTGCTTTTTGTTGTTTGATATAGATATAAATATATGTGTATCCTTGTTCCCCTGTACCTGGGAAGGAACTACCAATGCTGTTATTACCTAATGGCAACCAGGAGGCCTGAGCCTCCACCACTGGGAGCCTGGGGTGATTCTGGTTCATCTTGATGCAGCGCCTCCACTTGTAAGGGTTCCCAACGTGGTGAGATAGGCCCCTTACAGGAACAATAATAATGATACACACACAGAC
Organism: Ascaphus truei; assembly: GCF_040206685.1. Taxonomy (NCBI): domain Eukaryota; kingdom Metazoa; phylum Chordata; class Amphibia; order Anura; family Ascaphidae; genus Ascaphus; species Ascaphus truei. The sequence goes on from NC_134490.1 coordinate 104,216,903, forward strand.
AGGTATATAACAACAACGTTTACTGAACGCAGACCCCGGTACCCTTTTACCACATAGTAATATAGCCCCCAACCTGATGCCACCAGTGCCAGGCACCAATACTCTGATGTCCCTTCCTCCCAATGTCAAGGCCCATCCCAAGTGTTGAAGATAGCGATATCCCGTGAAGTGTTGATGCACTTAGTTGGGTACCTGCCCGGGGTGATGCAGAAGAACAAAGGATCTGTCTGATCCAACATTGTTGTCTGCGATGGCATCCGCCTCTGCGTGAGGTGAATTCTGGCGTGGATAATATCACCTTACCATCTCTAACATGTAGATGGTCTGGCCCCAGACCACAGGCCGCAGTCACCACATGGCATCTCACCGATTCTGTACCTGACAATATGCAGCTACAAGGGAAGGTCCCCAACTATGGGCTTTCTCTGTAGCAGCCGCCACATACTGTGAGTCGGGCCCTAGCTGGGGCCTAAGGGGGGAGATCTGGCCTAGTCCAGGAAGCACTGCTCCCTGGACACTACCTGTTCCTCAGGAGGTCCCTCTTCCGACTAGCGTGGTCTCCTCAGCACGCCAAATGTATATCTTGGTGACCAGGGGAATCCGGCCGCCCTATTGGCTTTAGCTGTGCATGTGGTAGGCAGCCCCTGAGGCTGCTGGGTCTTGTAGTTCCCCCTGCGGAGCTTGGGTGCAATCGCCACCACTTGTGTGCCTCTGCACATGCGAGAGGTGTACCAAGTTGGCCACCGCGTTAGTGAAATCCATTGCACATGCACGGAACGTACTGCGCATGCGCAACTATTTACAAGATGGCGACGCCCTCTCTGGAACACAGGCGAGTCGCTTGCCCACTCCCCATAATTCAGAGCACAACAACTGTCCCCTTCACACAGCTCAGAGGTAAGAGGGGGACCTGGCTATATCCTTCCCCTGGTGGAGACTCCAACGTTCCCGCTTGAAACAATGCAACACAGAGGAGTTATATATTGAAAATGCTGTACATAAGTTATATAATAACGAATGCAGTACTTTATACAAGATTATGCACCGCTATAAACATGTTAATAACTGAAGCCAGCTTGCCCCAAGCCAGCTGCTGAGACTCATAATGGGGTGCCCCTAACTGATCATATGCCACTCTAGTAGGAGGGCGTCTTTCTCACTGACTTCTGCGAGGCTCTTCTTCTGTGGTTCCCACTGGGGAAAGTCTATCATAGTCCTGGGGCCTTGCCCCATCTTTGAGTGACCATTAAATGTCTCTGCCGGGCACAAAACGTGGGCTTCTTGGATTTAGTGGGCAGCTTGTTGAAGCCACGAGTGTAGGTACTTGAGGGGCAGACCTATTACCCAGTGCTCCTTCAGGAGGTGCCCACCATTCTCCATTGGAACCAGTGAAGGATCCTTCCATAGGATCGTGATCTGATTCAGCTAATGGATCCAATTGCTCTTCAGACCCCTCTGGCTTACTCGTCCTTACTATTGTCTCTGATTATGGGTCAATGTCTCCTACTTGGTGAATGGGCAATAGGTGATTTCTGTGCCAGGCCTTTACCCGGCCATTCACGTCTCATATGCGGTAGCCTGGGATCTGGGACTTGACTTCAAAGGCTCCGTCGCGCCAGCGGTCTGCCAGCTTGTCCTTGCCGGGTATTCCTAGATTGTATAGGAGAACAGCATCTCCAGGCTTTAGTTCCCGATAACGAACCTTGTGGTCATACTGACGCTTGTTGCCGGCGTTCAACTGGGCCGCAGATTTCTCCTCCTTCTGATAAGCATGTTGCAGGCTGGCTGTAAATCGTTGCACATATTTGAAATGAGCAGTATTTGGTACCCCATCGGTAGATACCTGTAAGTGGACATCCACAGGCACCCGTGCCTCTCGCCCGAACCTCAAAAAGTACGTGTTATACCCTGTGGACTTACAGTATGTCAGGTGCAATTATAGGCATGCACCATCGCTTCCACATGCTTGCACCATTCGGTCTTGTGATCCCGTCAGGGTGCCTAACATGTCGAGCACCGTTCGATTGAACCTTTTGGGCAGACCGTCTCTCTTTGGATGGTACGGAGTGGTCTAGACTTCTGGATATTGAGCAATTTAAGCAGCTCCTTGATGAGCTTACTCTCGAAGTCTCTGCCCTGGTCAGAGTGCATTCGATTTGGGAGGCCGTAGTTGGTGAAGTATTTCTCCCACAGGACTTTAGCCACCGTTATCGCCTTTTGATCTTTGGTAGGAACGGCCTGGGAATACCGCATATAGTGGTCGGTCACCACCAGAACGTTCCCGATGCTTCTTGAATCAGGTTCGATGCACAAAAAGTCCATACACATGAGTTCCATGGGACCTGAACTTTTTAGATGGCTCATTGGGGCTGCACGAATGGGTAGTATCTTTCACTGGACACACCACAGACATCGCCGGCAATGCTGCTCTACTGACTCCCGCATTTTGGGCCACAAGAACCGATCCCTCACTACACCGAAGATCTTGTCTATTCCCAGATGCCCATGTTCCTCATGTAGAGATCATAACACATGGCCCACCAGGTGTTGGGGAAGGACCAGTGGTCTCCTGCCAGGGTGATTGTCGTAAGGAACAATCCTGGAAAAGGAGGCCGAGTTCTATGTGAAACTTGTCCCACTCTCTCATAATGACTGGAACGGCACCGGTAGGGGCCCGCTTCATCAAGGAGGGATTGTTTTGTCAGATAGCCTTAGTCACCGGATCCCTCTCGTGGTAGATCACCAGTCCTTTCCAAGTGAGGATATAATCTGGGGGAACAGACATGCCTCCTGGATGGTGGTATGCAGCAGGAAGAGCCGAGGGCTGGCATCCCAGTGAATCTGTCACCCTCAATTCAGAGAATGCAATCTGGTCTTCTACTACGGCAGCCATGACGCACATGGCCCACATTCCAGGGCCAGGGATTTCCTCCCACAGATCGTCGTTTTGGGTGGTACTCAATCCGGTCTCCTTGTGTCACGCCTGTATGCCCGCAGACCAAGCTAGACCCCAGTACTGAGGTGGGAAAGGTATGATACCACACACCCACAGCAGTGGGAGCAAGCCCGGAGTGTTTTATAGCGATGCTGGGCCTGTTGGAAGAGTGTTAGTATACTTGCAACGCTTGGGGGTGTCCGTGAGAGTAGTCATGGCCATTAACCAATGTTCAGGGGATCCAGAGAGTAGAATCGTCAGAGAGCAAGCCAGGTCCTAGGAAGCCAGAGGTCAGCGAAGTCGTATGCGTAGCAGGGTTCAAGGGGTTACCAGAGAGCAGAGTAGTCCAGGGAGAGCAGGGGTCAAAGCCAGGGAAATCCAAAGTAACACAGGAGCAGGTATTCACAGGAGCACAGAGGGAGCACAGCATAGGACAGGTACACACAGGGAAACGGGAACTATGCAGAGCGAGGAAGAGGTGGACAGACAGGGATTATAAAGGGAGGTGCACCAATGGCAGAGAGGGGAGGAGCAGAGAGAGAAGTGGGTCTATTTTGATCTGGTTTAAACGGATTGGCCGGCGAAGCCGGCCAATTCAGTTGAACAGCAATTCTACTTGTTGCCAAGTAGAACAAAGAAAAACCAGCCAAACAAATATTCAAATTAAACCATCAAGTGCACTGTAAATAAAATAAAGTGCACTTAAAAAAGAAGGGTCAATTCAAATGAATCCACTATAGGGGACACCGAGCAGAGCACCCCGCCTGACGCCCACTGGGAGGCAAATTCTGAAACCGTCCCAGTGGACTCGGCGTACGAGTACTCTGCCCGAATACGGGAGTGCACAAGCGCCCGGAACATGGCCACGATATTCGTTGGGACCCCCCCCTCCAAACACTGCTTCCTGGTTTTGTGAATGGCTATCTCAGCCAATGCCAGGAGCAGGTTGATGAGGAGATCCCTAGGCTTATTGTCCCGGGACACTGGGCACCCAAAAATAAAGAGATGAGGGGGAAAATGCAGCCAGAACCGCAGGAGAAGGCTCCTCAAGATGGATAAGAGGGGCTGCAGTCTGGCGCAACTTAAATAAATGTGATACACGGACTCCTGCTCGGCACAGAAGGGACAGGTAGCGGGGGAGTCCGTGAAATGTGCCAAGTACTCTCCCGTGCTCAGTGCACCGTGGAGGACCCTTCAACTCAAATCCCCGGCGGGGCGGGGAACCAAATCCGAATAGAGTTCCCTCCACCGGGGCCTCTCGCCCTCGTTCGCAGGAAATACCCGCCTCCAGATGATATCGAGGCGGGCGACAAGGGCGAGGTAGTGCACTATATGGAGCACGAGAGAGTACAGGCCTTTCCTCGGCATGCCGCGGAAACATGCCGGGGACATGTCCCCCAACCTGCTGAGGTTGGGGGAGAGAGGAGCCTGAGGGGGTAGCCGTGGCTTTGATTCCACGCAAAGATCCGGAGAGCTGAAGTTGATAGGTTGACAAGGCTCTCCGGTTTGCAATACCCCCTCAATGAAGGTGCGTGAGTCGGGGTGGATAGCATCTTTAATCTCCAGGATCAAACGATGAGGGACGCGGGTAGTACGCAGACCCATACAGGGCGCGAGCACCTCTGCCCGTACCCAGTCTCGCCATTCATAGTCCAGGAGATCCCCGACTCTGGTCACCTGCGCCAGGATTAGCCGGCGGCAAATAGAGGGTGAATCCAACATCCGGGCCCCCACTGCCGGATTATACAGCAGGGGCTTGGTGAGGAAATCAACCCCCACCGCCTGTTCCTTCCTGGTCGCGGAGACCAGTTTCCAGGCCTTTAATAAGTCCCGGTAGTATGCCGGCAGCTCCGAGAGCTCTCTACCTAACCCCTCGGGCTTGATGATAAACAGTTGCCAGTCATACCTCATATTGCGCAGCTGGCGAAAGAAACTGGTCGCCAGCTGGCACCACTGCGGAGACGGATCTGCGAATAGGTATCTCTGCAGGTATTGGAGGTGGAAAGTGTGTAACTGGGAGCGGACACACACCACTCCCTGTCCACCCTCCTCCAAAGGGAGGCACGCAACTCCCGCAGAAACCCAATGCTTCCCAATCCAGAGAAAATTCATCAACCTCCTCTGGATCTTGTTGATAAATTCGGGGGTCAGACCCATGGCTATCAGCCGGTGCCATAGCTGACTGGCCACCAGCTGGTTGATCACCAGGGTTCTTCCCCTGACGGAAAGCATTCTTGACAGATACACCCAAGACCCCAGATGAGCAATGACTCGTTCCTCAAGATCACTGAAGTTTTCCGGGGCCGGGTTCTCCGCAGCAGACAGGTAGACTCCCAGATATTTGAGAGTATCACTCCCCCACGAGACATTACGAAACATGGGGGGCAAAGAGTCCACCTGTAAGGGACCAACCAAAATGCCGGAGCACTTGGACCAGTTGATCCGAGCAGAAGAGGCCGTGGTGTAGACCTCTTGGCACGCCTGCGCCCGCTCCAGATCAACTAGGTCCTGGGCCACAAGGAGCATGTCATCGGCATAGGCCGACAGGACTACCCACATGTCTGGATCCCGCAGCATCAGACCGGTGAGCCTCCTCCTCAGTAGGCAGAGGAAGGGCTCAATGGCCAGCGCGTATAGTTGCCCTACAGGGGGCACCCCTGACGTACTCCCCGACCAAACACAAAAGGTGCCGTCAGGGACCAATTAATTTTTACCAGACACTCTGCAGAGGCATACAGCATCCGGAGAAAGCCCACAAATTTTGGGTCAAAGCCAAACGCCTGCAGGGTCTGCATGAGGTAGCGGTGATCCACCCTGTCAAACGCCTTCTCTTGATCTAGGGACAGGAAGGCGAGTGACAGACCAGTCCTCTGCGCGTGGTGCAGCAGGTCCCGGACCAGAAAGATGTTATCGTGAATGCTCCGGCCCGGGATAGTATAGGACTGGTCGGGGTGAATCACCTCTGCCAGCACTGACTTGAGCCTCAGCGATAGCGCTTTGGCTACGATCTTATAGTCCGTGCTTAGCAGTGAGACCGGTCGCCAGTTAGAGATCTGGCGGAGATCCCCCTTCTTCAGCAGCAAAGAAAGTATTGCCCGCCGACACGAAAGGGGCATCTCACCGGTCTCCAGGGCTTCGGCCAGGACCTCGGTGAAATCAGGTCCCAGCATCTACCGGAAGAACCCCACAGTCAGCCTGTCTAGCCCCGGCGTTTTTCCGCGGGACATGAGACTGAGGGCTTCAGAGAGCTCGGCCAGAGTCAATGGTAACTCAAGCCGCTCCCTTCCACCCTCGCCGACCGTGGGAAGCCCCTCCCATAAGACCCTGCATGCATCTGGCTGGATGGACTCCGGAGAGAAAAGATCTACGTAGAACCTCCGGGTTCTGTCCCGGATGCTCTCCGGGTCAGTCAGAGGGGTACCGTTCTCCGCTAGCAAGCAGGTGATGTGTTTACAGTTTCCCCTCTTTTTCTCCAGCGCGTAGAAGAGGCGCGACCCGCGACCCATCTCACGAAGGAAGTGGATGCGGGATCGCACATACGCCCCCCGAGCTCTCCGATCTTCCAAGTCCCGGAGAGCGCACTTCCTCTCCACGTACGCACTCTGCAGGTATTGGTCTCCCGTCACAGAAAGCCGCTTCTCGAGATCCAGCACCTCTTCTCTAAGGGCCTCGATCTCAGCATCGCGCTGCCTGCTGGCACCTTTGGTGTACTCCTGACAAATGAGGCGCAGATGAACCTTGCCCACGTCCCACCACTGCTGTAACGTGGCAAAGTCTGACCTGCAACCTCTCCAGGCCATCCAAAAGTCTCGGACCGACGTCGCAAACCCCTTGTCCTCCAACAACGTATTGTTGAAGTGCCAATAGGCGGCCGAGGGCGCTGCTGGTAGTAGCGCCACCGTCACGGACGCACAATTGTGGTTCGAAAACGGTGCCAGCCTAATGGTACTGGACTGGGCTCGCGACAGGCTGTGGCTGGATATATACAGCCTGTCGATCTGGGACCAGGACTTCCGTTCACCCCTAAACACCCTAACATGGGTGAACTCAGTGGATGCCTCGGGATGTTGTTCTCGCCAGACGTCTACCAAGAAGTAGCGGGTGATGACCTCCCGCAGGGCCGACGCAGAGCATGGGTGTGGCTCTGGACCATTCCGGTCTTTCAGAGCCTCGAGGGTGCAGTTAAAATCACCCCCAAGCACCACTTATTCATCCGCGTCGACTGTCTCCAGGTAATCAGACATTCTGATGAAGAACTGCCTTCTCAGGGGTCCGGTGGCAGGAGCATACACATTCAAGAAATTAAACGTGTAGTCCTCGGCCGGACCCTGAGATGCAACAGGCGACCTGGAACAACAGTTTTGGCAAGCAGTAGCTCTGGTTGAAAGGACTCAGAGAACAGGGTCACCACCCCACTAGATGACGAAGTGAGGTGGCTGAAGAAGACCTTGCCTCGCCACTCCAGATGCCAGCTGGCTTCAGCCTCTGGAGTGGTATGGGTTTCCTGCAGGAAACTTACAGAATACTTTCCCTTCTGTAAAAAGGAGAGTACCTGGAACCTGCGAAACCCGTCCTTACAGCCATTCACGTTAAGTGTACCGATGCTCAAAGCCATTGGTAATCAGGAGTTTTTCTTGTGCTTTCCACAGGCACTCAGGGTGCTACACCCCGAGAAGCCTTTATGTGGTCTCGCATCAATTTATGAAATTTCAGGACACGAAGATGGATAGGCCCAGAGATTTTGGCCTTGTGATTAGCCCTGATGTATACTAAGAGAGAGTGGAGAATGACCGAGGCATCCTTCCACCTTTCCAAGGGCCAACTGCACCTTCGTGGTTCCGGGTTTGCAGAGGGTATCCGCCAGGAAACCATCTAGCTCATGGGCAGGGATAACGGGGGTCAAAGAGTCCACCGCCTCCACGGTGCCAGAGGACTCCTCACTGAGCCCCAACTCCCCGAGCTCCTCTTGACTGAAAAACTCAAGACCCCCGCCCTTCCCTGCGGGGGCCTTTCTCAGCCTTAGAGTGGGTCCCCTCCTCGGTGTTTCCACGAGGGGGTCCACTATATCCTCCACATCCAACCCCGGGGTAGGATGTTCAGGGGTAGCTGGTGGCGGTATGGCGGAGGTAGCGGTCTCCCTAGTGTCCTCGGGGGCCACCGAGGCACACAGTGCCCTCCTGGTCTCCTCTACTGCTATGCGAATAAACGAGATGCCACGGGTGTTCGTATTGATCGCTGGAGGGCACTTTTCTGCAAGTTCCCCATAGGGGAGGTGCGTGGAGGGATCCGTAATTGCGATAGAGGGGGGGTGCCGCCTCGCTGGCCTCTCTCCGCCCAGGTGACTGGATTCCTCCTCGGGGTCACTGTGCGCTTATATGTATATGAACCTCTCTCCTAGATTCCAAGGACCGCCTTTCTCCTGCCACTCAGTCTCTAATTCCCTCATTCTTGGGGTGCCCTATTTTAGCAGGGTGACTCTTTTCTTCTCCCTCTTTTTTCTTGGGAGAAGTGCAGACGTCACCGCCCGAGATGGGGCAGCGACGTCTCCTGCAGTCCCAGGGGGGACCTGGGCCCCCGAGGGCTCCGCCGCGGTGGGCGCAGCGGCACAGGGTGTCTCCTCCCGGGGGTGGGACAGCGACAACAGAGGGTGGCCGCTCCAGGGCGACCCCCTCACCCTCTCTCCGCTCCCCGGGGAGAGGTGCAGATGTCACTGCTCGAGACGGGGCCGTGACATCTCCTGCGGTCCCAGGGGGGACCTGGGCCCCCGAGGGCTCCGCCGCGATGGGCGCAGCGGCACAGGGTGTCCTCTCCCGGGGGGAGACAGCGACAGCAGAGGGTGGCCACTCCAAGGTGACCCCCTCCCTGCGCTCCCCGGGGAGAGGTGCAGATGTCACTGCTCAAGACGGGGCAGCGACATCTCCTGCAGTCCCAGGAGTCTTAGGGGTCTTAGGGGTCTTAGGGTTGACCTGGCCCCCCGAGGGCTCCGCTGTGGTGGGCACAGCGGCACCGGGTGTCTTGGCAGAGGGAGGGGCGGGTGCAGGAGCAGGGATGGGTCCTCTGTTCCCTTTGGGGCAACTCCTATGAGTATGCCCCAGCTCCTTGCACAGATAGCACCTAACCCCCTCTGTGCAATAGTAAACTGTATATTGAATGCCCTCGTAGGGCACCCCAAAGGACCCCTCCACAGATTCTGTGCTCCCCGGCAGCAGCATTTGTACCTGCCGCCTAAACGAGAGCACATGCCTCAGTGCCCTATCCCTGCAGCCCAAAGGTAATTTTGTTATAGGAGACTTAATGTCTCCCAGGGCTTGCAGGGGTGGGTGTATGAGGCTGTCCGGGAGGAAGGGGGGCACATTGGAGAGAATGACTTTGGTGCCTAACCCCTCCATGGGTTCTATGGGGATGTAGGTCCCTCCTACCACAATGCCTTTCTGCACTCTGGTGTGGGCGGCAGCCAGCGTACGGAGGAAGAAAATGCCCCTCCCATACATCTTGCTGGCTGCCACCACAGCTGACGGACCCACCACATCTGCCACAGCCCTCACATAGATCTCCATGCTCAGGCCAGGTGACATTGGGCACCTCACCCCAAGCTTCCTGCTCACACAGGGCGTGGCCCCAGCATTGTTGTTGCTGAGGTCAACGCCTGCAGCCGCCACCTGCGCCCATGATTGAGCTGGGACTGCAGGGGTTACACTGACAACAGGAGCCGGGGGAGGTGTGGCCAGGGCACTGGATGTACCAGGCCTAGGGCTGTGGTTATTGTTATTTCTCCTAGGGGCCCCAGTTTTTGGGGCCCGGTATCCGGGTGTGGCTCTCATTGCCGCACTACTCCTATTCCCCTTAGGCATGATAATAATAAGCCTCTAAGTAAAGGGAGGAGGTAGTGTTTAGAGAGAGAGGAGCAGAGAGGAACTGTCCCTGTAAGGACCAATTAACTACCTCTCTGCAAAGGGAGGGAAAGAAAACAGCTTTTAAAAACCGCTGCAAATCTTCCTTTTTCTTCCCTTTTTATTTACTCACTCTCTTACAATAAGCCACACCACAATTTTATAGGTCTTAAAGAAAGACACAGAGCTCCCACTTGCAAATGAAAAAGGAAGAAATCAGGCTTAAATTGAGGTAAATTAGAAGTAAAAAAAAACAACCAAGGGTGGGGGAGGAGAGAGGGGTTGAGACTACAGTTACCAGCCAGCTAAAGTGTAGCTTTGCTGGGTTGAAAGACTGCAGCCTCTGGGTGAAAACCAAAAACGGTTTTTAAACCTCAAAATACACCCAAAACCCTCTACAAAACTCACAGTATACTCACAGTATACTCCCCTACAAATCCACACCAAAGTATAACAAATAAAAAAAGAATACAACCTGATTCCACAGCAAATGCCTGGGAGCTCAGCACACACGCTTCTGAGTGAGAAGCTAGAGATAGGTCAGGGAGAGAAGAGGAGGAGACAGAAGGGGCAGTTATGGGAATGGCCTGAACAGCTTGGGAGGCGGAGACAGGGAAATCCTGATAAGAAGAGTCTGTGTGCACGGCCCCTGTAAGCTGGGGATGCGCGCGCACAGGCTGTAACACAGGCGCGGCCCGCACGGAGCAGGGGAAGACAGCAGGAGGGGGACGGAGCCAAGCAGAGGGGAACGCGAGCGAGGCCTGTGCCCGTGCGATGGCCAGCAAGGGTAGAGAGGAGCATACACGCGTGTCCCCCGTGGGCTAAGGGGGCGCGCGGAACGCCACGCCGCGGGCACCATGCGCAAAGGAGGCAACGGGACGGATGGCACCACAGGGGATGGTAAGGGAGCTACCACTGGGGAGAGGGAGCGGGGAGGATTACAACAGGGGCTGCGGGAACGTGTGGGTACGCAAGACCCGCGAGGAACGCGCTGCGGCAAGGGGAGAGAGGTAGACGGTTAAGGAGAGGAGAGGGAAGGCGCAGAAAGGATAACGGGAGATGGGAGAGAGGAAGAGGAAGGAATCTCCTGAGTCATCACACCTTGAGAGAGCATCGGCTCCGATGTTTAGAGGCCCCGGTTTATACTGCACCGACACACTTTATTCGAGCAAATACCCAGTATGTACCTGGCAGATACCTGGAATGCGCCGCTCCTCACCTCTGACAAGCCCCGTTGCGTTTGCCTTCCCAGCCTGGGTTCATGCCTGGCTGACGGGCGGCTGATCTGTTAAATGATAATGATTAGGATTTAATAGGCTGCAATGCTTCGCATGTCTACCAGATGGCATAAATTCATGAATTGTAATGCAGTATACATATATATACTGTGCAGTATTGCAGCCAGCGGGAATAAAATGCTTCAATCCCTGCCTGGAAAATAACCCAATGCACTCGGGCAGAAAACAGTCACAAACCTCAATACACCCGGGTATACCCGAATTCGTGGGACTAGCCGAGCTCGAATAAAGTGTGTCGCCAGTGTATTTAAAAGGTAAACTGATAATTGGACAGTGCTGCTAGCCACCGGTGGCCGGTGGCATCCAGCTTGGCCGAAGTTAGAATATAGGTTAGTGGATTGTTATCCATCCTAACCTCAAAGGGGACCTGTATACGTAGGTAATAGTTGAGCTTTTCGACCACTGCCCACTTGAGGATGAAGAACTCCAGTTTGTGGACTGGGTAGTTGTGCTCGCTGTGGGTCAAGCTGTGGCTCACGTATGCTATGGGCCGAAGTCCAGAAGTGTACTTCTGGTGCAGAACAGCTCCCAACCCTTTGAAACTTGCATCTATGTACAGTACATACGGCAGTTCAGGGTCAGCATAAGCCAAGACGGGTGCTTGGGTAAGGCTTTTCTTGAGGGTACGGAACGCTTTATCTCATTTGGATGTCCATTTGTCTCTGAGGGCTTGCCAGGCGGGGACATCCTTTGGGCAAGATTCTTCTTGGTATATCCTCATGAGGTTGTTGAGGACCTTGGCTTTACTGGAGTACACCTCCATGAAGCGAGGATAGTACCCGCAGAATCCAAAGAAGGAGCATAGCTCCATTACGTTCACTGGCCTCAACCATTTCACCACGGCTTCGACCTTAGCGGGGTCAGTGGCTATTCCATCGGCGGACACTATGTGTCCCACGTAGGTCACTGAGGTGCAGCAGAACCGGCATTTGTCCAGCGACAACTTCAGGCCTTCTTTTCCCAGCCGGTCTAGCACTTTCATTACTTGTCTCTCATGTTCCTCCAGAGTCTTACCGAAGACGATGATATCGTCCAGGTAGACTAAGCATTCCCGGGGATTCATGTCTCCGATGGTCTTCTCCATCAACCGCTGGAAGGTCAGGGTGGCACCACAAATGCCTTGCGGCATTCTGGTGAATTGAAAAGCCCAGGGGGCAGGCAAACACCATCTTCTCCTGGTCTTTAGAGCTCATGGGTACCTGGTAGTACCCAGACCTCAGATCCAGCATGCTGAACCATTGGTTTCCCGGCAGCGCATTGAGGAGCTCTTCTATTCTCGGTAGTATGTATTGATCGTGGATGCTGCGATTGTTCAGGGTCCGGTAGTCCCCACACAGGCGAACAGACCCATTCTTTTTGTGCACCACTACAATCGGAGAGGCGTAGGCGCTATGGGATTCGATCACAATGCCCGCAGTCTCCATCTCTTTCAGTTTGTCCCTCACGTCCTCCACATCTCAGGGAGCGGTACGTCTGGAATGCTCCCGGAATGAGATAGTATCTTTCAGACAGATCGTGTGCTGGGCACTCTGGCTGCAGCCCACATCCATTTTGCTGATGGAGAACACTTCCCGGCGTTCTTCCAGCTTGGCTCGTAGCTGTTTCTTCAATGCTTCTGACAGGGGCAAGTCCCCAAAATCGAACGGTAACCCGGCCGGCTGCCCTTTTGCTGTTGAAATATTCACCCAAGCCAGGGTGTGACAGGATATGTCACCTGTCGATGGGTGTGACAGGATATATCCGACCCAGTCTTTGACCGTGGTCGAGCGGCATGATACGTGGCGAGAAGTTCCGGATAAGCACTTTAATCCTACCCGGAATCGAAGATGTCCAGGCTCTTAACTCAGACACTACCTTATACTACCTTATACCCTCGACGGAGGCTGTTGGCGGCCATGCTTTCTAGTGTGAAGCACAAGTCCGCCTTGTGTCGGCCCGAATAGCAGCACTCCACTTCAATGTATCTCGCTTCCCTTTTTGGGATATCGGACAATCCTTCCTCACAATTGAAGAGTACCCCATGTTCCTCTTGAGCAGTGATCTTACAGCACTCTTCCTTGATTACCGGATGGAGCTGTAGCGTGGATAGGGGTGTTTCGCCAGTCACACAAAAATCCGGATCACACCCCACACACCACATCAGTGTTGGTCCTTGTAACAGGGGAGTTATCCCTGTTCAGGTAATGTACCTCTAATCCAGCAGTGTGGTGGTTAACTGCTGGTAGTCAATTAACAAACGCCACCTGCCTGATTAGATGGCTTAGAAAAGTATGTCTTTTGAGACAGGATGAGAGACTCCTTAGCTCACACCTGAGCTGACCTTGGAGATAAACAGTCTTAAGCTCTGCCATATGACACAGCAGAGCTGCTTTCAAGACACAGGGAAAACTTCTAAACCTCAATGCTGACACACCCTGAGGAAAAGGGAGCTGAACCAGGGACAGTGTGAAACAAACAAATATTGCGCTCATTCGTGGTAATTAAGGATTAAGTGATATTGTGATCAAAACAAATATAACCTTAGTATAGGGAGGTTTTGTGCTGCTGCTCTTGGGGGATGGCTCAGCTATCCAGCTAGTACAGAAAAAAGAAAAAGAAAACAGCGCAAAAAAACCTCATGGTGTAGTATTAAAAATACATTTTATAGAGTTAAATGGTGATTATTGCACGTACATCAATAAAAGCATAATTCAGCATGACATGTTAGGGACATGTTACCACTCGCAGGAAACAGCTATGTGCAGGCTGGTGTGTATCTGGATCGTCCTCTGGTCCTCTATATACAGCTCAGCAAAGGGTTGCACGTCTCTTAGATGGTCCTCCTTGTAAGGTGTTCGCCAGTCTCCGTCAAACCGCTTTAGTGAGAAGTTTGTGCCTCTTTCAGGGATCTCCCTGCAGCAGCCGTCAGCTCCGACACGATATCCTCACAGGCAGTTCCGGATTGACCGCAGTGGCGTCTGACGTCATCAGACGGCGTCCGTCTATGCTCGCGTCTCTCTGCTCACAATGTTCAGCGAAATGGGAGTCCCACAGGTCATCAACTCAAATTATGCAGTGAATTATAACCACAATGGGGTTCAGATTAGGAAGGTATTGGAACGCGCCCTCTCCTACGCGTTTCGTAATAGATACTTCTTCAGGGAACTTCATTCCCTGAAGAAGTATCTATTACGAAACGCGTAGGAGAGGGCGCGTTCCAATACCTTCCTAATCTGAACCCCATTGTGGTTATAATTCACTGCATAATTTGAGTTGATGACCTGTGGGACGCCCATTTCGCTGAACATTGTGAGCAGAGAGACGCGAGCATAGACGGACGCCGTCTGATGACGTCAGACGCCACTGCGGTCAATCCGGAACTGCCTGTGAGGATATCGTGTCGGAGCTGACGGCTGCTGCAGGGAGATCCCTGAAAGAGGCACAAACTTCTCACTAAAGCGGTTTGACGGAGACTGGCGAACACCTTACAAGGAGGACCATCTAAGAGACGTGCAACCCTTTGCTGAGCTGTATATAGAGGACCAGAGGACGATCCAGATACACACCAGCCTGCACATAGCTGTTTCCTGCGAGTGGTAACATGTCCCTAACATGTCATGCTGAATTATGCTTTTATTGATGTACGTGCAATAATCACCATTTAACTCTATAAAATTTATTTTTAATACTACACCATGAGGTTTTTTTGCGCTGTTTTCTTTTTCTTTTTTCTGAACCAGGGACAGAGAAGATTTTCTCTCCAAACCACAAGGAACAGATAAGACCTTTATTTACAAGACTTTTTATATCTGTTCATTTCATGCTATACAGTATGTTTGGGGCTGGGAGACATGCTTATCTAAGTGTGTTGTGAACCGCATAGTATTTCACTAGAAATACTCCCAAGTGAATAGAAGCTTTGTTTACCCCTTGTTTGGATTGTTTCCTGATGTTATGGAAAAGGCGCAATAAAAAGGCTTATTTAATTTCACCATAATCATCCCTCCTTTGCATACCTCTGTGAGCATCCACCTACATATGGTGTCCGAAGTGGGACGAGAGGGGTCTTTGAAGTTAGAAAGGACCGGAGATTTTTTCTGTAAATTTTTTTTTAATGCTTTTTGCCTACAAACAGTCTGAGCAACTTAAAAAAAAAAAAAATTCTCATGCAGCAGAGATCAGAATTAAAGGGATACACACCCAGGCAGGAAACTTACACTGCACTGAAACCTACAAAACCACAGATGGACTCTTTTCCCCAATCCCAAGAGGAGAGAGACTGCTGAAGAAGCTAAACCTTATTTGCCTATCACAAAGTGAAATATGGCCATTGAAATAGGAGTTTTGCCTTCCAGCCATAGTCACGGTTCAAGAAGTGAGTCCGCCCTTAAAAAGGGATAGGTGTTTGTTGTTTTCAAAAGTTTCGCTGAAGCAGTGAATACAGATGGAGACCCACGAGCGGTACTGATTTTGCAAATAAAGGTTGCCACACCGCATAGGGCTACCAGCTGTGAATGTAGTATATGCAGAAAGGTATGAAAATTGATACAAGACTGTGCTGAAGCAGGGGATTTTTTAGCAAACAAATGCTGAGTGTAAAATTGCCCTACAGGGGAAAAAGGGATTGCTGAACTGTGTAAAAGGTATTCCAAAGCCAATTGCTGAGTGTTGAGTCACCCTGCCGGGAATGAAAGAAATAGTCCACTGCAAAGAATGTTTTTTTTTCTGCAAGTAAAAAAAGTCTACCTATGTATCTTGGGAGCTAAACAGACACCCAAAGTGTGAAGTGTGAATGCCATAATACCCAAAGATGAGTCTGAAATTACTGAACTCAAGCAGAAAACCAAATTCTGTTGCTGAAGCGGAGGCATTGCACCTAGCAAGTAAATGGTGTAAAGCAAACAGAAGTTTTTTTCCTAGCAACTACACATTCAGCATACCTAATGAGAGATTATACCTAGCAAGTAAATGGTGTAAAGGAAATAGACGTTTTTACCTAGCAACTACACATCTTGTATACCTGATAAGAGAAAATGCATGCACAGTACTGCTGATATTGTCAAACTTACTCAAGAAAGAAAAGTCTACAGAGATGCCTGTGAGAGCTACGACCTCTACAAGCAAAATATGCCCACCTGTAGGACTACCACAATTGGGGGTTCTAGCAAATACAGTGGCAACAGCTGCAATAGCGCCTCCTGAGGTCAGGAAGAAAATTACACCTGATAGCCTAAAAATGGAGGACAAGATGCAGCGTTCCTGTAATGAACCCTACCCCACGGAAGAGTGGCCCTTCCAGTCCAATAAGGAGGAAGACATCTCTTACGGGGAACCCGAACCGAGTCACACCCACAAAACACCCCAAGAATGGTGGGGGTGCCTGAACTCGGCACGAACCGAAAAGACCGCTCCCCTTGACGAATATGATCAGCAGGAGAAAGAGCGGGAGCAGTGGATCACCGAATATTTCCGTCACCTATAACAGTTGCAAGAAAAGCCGGGTGGATCCAGTGACGCTGCTAAAATTTCAAATGAAGATGGAGACCCCAGTATCCCTGAAGTGACGGTGTCATCCAAAACAAAAAGGCGAAAAAAGAAAAGCGGTTCTTCATGTACCGTGGAAGGAACAGACATGTCCGCAGACCCTGTGGAGAAAAAGGGGGACCGAGATGCCCTGCAGCCTAGAGAAAATGGAGAATTCGTCCCGCGGATAACCGAATAGCCAGAGGGCCCAAGGCAGAAGTCGTGTACCCCAAAGAAGTGTCTGTCCGGGGCCAACAGTGAGAAACCCTCACCAGTCATCCCAGGGAAGCGGAGCCAGAACCAGTGAGTGACGATCCCTTGACCAGCCCTGAAGACGCCCTGAATATTGCCAGGCGTGACTGTGATCTACTTCGAGAACAATTGAAACTTGAGAGAACAGATAATGCTGAGTTACAGATTACGGTGCTCGCAATGTACTCTGAATCTGGAACAGAATCGGACGATCTCAAGACTGAGCTAGATACTGCAAACGCTACTATTTCCGGCATGGATGAAAAGCAAAGCCAATCTGATAAAATGATGACTAAGCTGAAGCGGAAGTATGAGGAGGCACTAAAGCAGGTGACCGTCTTTCAGCAAGAGGTTCACACTCTTCGCGTAGAGCTGAATGCCTCACAACAGGAGGTCAACAATGTCCGGACAGAGGTGGACGTACAGTACCGACACACTTTATCCGAGTGTGATCGGTACCGCAAGCCGGGAAATCTCCCGGCTTGCTAGTGGCCGCCCCTCGGCGTGCCGCGCGTCATAGACGCGCGGTCACGCGTCATCGGGAGCGTGCGCCCCCTGCACGCGCGTCCAGGGGCTCCCCGAGGGAGCCCTGGTGTCCCGCGATCGCGGGACAGCGGCAGGGGGTTCCGGGGGACCCGGCGGACCCGGCAGCGGTAGGGAGAGCGCCCCGATCGGAGGGCGCTCTTCCGCTGCTTCGGCGCGCGCCCGTCACTCTCGGGCGCGCGCCAGGCTACTGCTGCGGCAGAGAACGGGCAAATGCTCGAATAAACTCTGCCGCAGCAGTATCTCAGAAAGAGTTTCAGACACTCCGCAGAGCACTGGATGCATCACATCATGAGACCAAAAGCTGCTGCACAGATCTGGAAGTTTCCAGAAAGGAACTACACAGTCTCGCTGAGGAGCTGGACATATCTAAAGAAACTATTGTCAATCTTGATACAGATCTCAAAGTCTCTCAGAAGGAGCTTCAGACCCTCAACTTAGAGAAGGAAGTCTCACGACAGGAGACTGTCATTCTCAAAGCAGATGTGCGTAAATGGAAGGAGGACTGCAAAGAGGCCCTGAATAGTACAGAGACTGAAAAAGGAGAAAATTTTAATTTGACAAACGACGTCAAGGAAAAAAATGAAAAGCTGCACGAGCTTAAAGAAATCAATAGACTTTTGGAAGGTGAGAAGTTTGAAGCAGAGCACCGACTGCAGAACCAACTGCAAGGTCTGCGTACACACCTCGAGAAGGCCGAGGAGAAGCAGCGAACTCTGTAGGTAGACAATCTGCAGGCTGTTAAAGAAATTCAAGTGCTGCAGGAACGTCTGATGACACAGTATGTCCCCGCAAAGCAGCATGAGAAACTGAAGGCTACCCTGAGCATCACCAAAGCAACGCTAAAGGCCAAGCTTAGAACCCAGGTGACCCGGCACAAAAGGGAGCACAAGAAGGTCCAGAAACTGAAACAAGTAACTGTGGCCCAAGCAAAGAAGTTCATAGTGCTTCACAATGCAATAAAAATGTGGAAGCAAGCTCAGAGAAAGCAAAGCATGCAGATAAATTCCCTGAGAAGAGACTTGCAAGACGCACTCAAAAAACAGGGATCTCTCGCGGATGAGATTACAGTCCTACAAGGACAAGTATTGACCCTGACTAAGCGTCAGTATCCCACAGCCTCAAAAACCCATGAAGACAAGGGTACAGTGAGAGCTGGGAATACCGCTCATCTGAAAGACAAGGTTGCAAAATGTGAACCACCTAAACAAGCACTAGCAAAACGTTCAGCCACCCAACAGGAAACAAAAGAAGGTACACGTGCTGAATCAAAACCAGAAGAATCCTTAGCTGATGAAGCTGAAAAGATGGGACATTCTCTGGAAGTGGGTGTGGAATTACAACTTAACCCCAAAGAGGCTGAACTAGCAACCCCATTGAGTGGGAATAGGGCAGAGAGACAGCTTCAAGAGCGGAAAACTCAAAGGGCTGTTTTTAAATGCTCTGCAACTGCTGCCATACAGTATGCCTACAATAAGACGAGCACCCGACGCAAGGGAAATCTCATGACCGCGCACGTAGCAAAAAGACTATACTTAGAAAAAGTCCTCCTCGAGCAACTGAGGGGTGCTGATCTCAAGCACCTTCAGGAGGAGATACGAATAAACTGGAGAAAGGGCTCCAATCCCAGCAGGACTGAGGGTTCTCTTCCTCCATCCACTCTCATTCAAGTCACAGAGAGATCTAGAATGAGAGTGGAAGGATGGGCTTTGGCCGTGGCAAGCCCGAGCTTCCCACAAACAGGGGAGGTATGTAACAGGGGAGTTATCCCTGTTCAGGTAATGTACCTCTAATCCAGCAGTGTGGTGGTTAACTGCTGGTAGTCAATTAACAAACGCCACCTGCCTGATTAGATGGTTTAGAAAAGTATGTCTTTTGAGACAGGAAGAGAGACTCCTTAGCTCACACCTGAGCTGACCTTGGAGATAAACAGTCTTGAGCTCTGCCATAAGACACAGCAGAGCTGCTTTCAAGACACAGGGAAAACTTCTAAACCTCAATGCTGACACACCCTGAGGAAAAGGGAGCTGAACCAGGGACAGAGAAGATTTTCTCTCCAAACCACAAGGAACAGATAAGACTTTTATTTACAAGACTTTTTATATCTGTTCATTTCATGCTATATGTTTGGGGCTGGGAGACATGCTTATCTAAGGGAGTTGTGAACCGCATAGTATTTCACTAGAAATACTCCCAAGTGAATAGAAGCTTTGGTTACCCCTTGTTTGGATGGTTTCCTGATGTTATGGAAAAGGCGCAATAAAAAGGCTTATTTAATTTCACCATAATCAGTCTCCCTTGCATACCTTTGTGAGCGTCCGCCTACAGTCCCCAAGATGATTGGGTAACCAGGACTCTCCCGGGGCTCGGGACATATCAGGGCCTCCACTTACATGGTGTGGGTCTTGCCGTTGTTCAATTGCAGTACTGCTGCGACACACTTTATTCGAGCAAATACCCAGTATGTACATGGCAGATACCTGGAATGCGCCGCTCCTCACCTCTGACAAGCCCCGTTGCGTTTGCCTTCCCAGCCATGGTTCATGCCTGGCTGACGGGCAGCTGATCTGTTAAATGATAATGATTAGGATTTAATAGGCTGCAATGCTTCGCGTGTCTACCAGATGGCATAAATTCATGAATTGTAATGCAGTAAATATATATATATATACTGTGCAGTATTGCAGCCAGCGGGAATAAAATGCTTCAATCCCTGCCTGGAAAATAACACAATGCACTCGGGCAGAAAACAGTCACAAACCTCAATACACCCGAGTATACCCGAATTCGTGGGACTAGCCGAGCTTGAATAAAGTGTGTCGCCAGTGTATAGCCAACTGTAATGACACCACACCTTCAACAGGGTAAGTTTCGTTACTCAGACCCCAGAATTTCACCATCTCACCCGATTGCATAGGCAGGTGGGTCAAGTGCTGATCATAGAATGACCGGTAGATTATAGTCACCTGGGATCCAGTGTTCAGCAAGGCCAAGGAATAGATACCTTCCACGAGGATTTGGATGAGGGCTGATGGCCCCACGCGGCCTAGGCATTCGGTTTGGAGGTTTCATTAGGGCTCGGCACAAGGTCATTTTCCACTGGCGGGAGTGATGGAGTGTTTGTCGGTGACACGGTGAGGGTCATGATCCTGGGGTTGGGTACCTTGGGATTCGGACATGCGGTGGCGTAATGGTCAATTTGAATACAATTGAAGCATTTATCAGCACAGTCTTCCCCGGCACTGTTGCAAACAGTCGGTATGACTTCCGGCGGGTGGCCGCCTCAGACTTCTCCTTGATACTTGATGGGTTTTGTGTAGTTGCATCACTCGCCGCTTTTGAAGAGTCACAGGATGCCTTGGGGGCCTGGAACCGCAGGATAACCTCCTGGTCCTGGATTTGGTCCATAAGGTCCTCAAAATTGGGAGGATTTGTGGTAAAAATTATTCAGCAAATTCGGGCCACAAGGAGGCATGTGAGTGACGCTCCTCGCAAGAATTGTCTAGTTCTATAAGCATGTAGGTCGGCCTTCAGGATGACCTTCTTGTTGATCAGGGTCCACAACATCATCTGTAGTCAACGTAGGAAGTTCCCCCTCCTTCTGTTTGAGGGCAAAGAATTGTACCAATAACGCACTGCAAAGCCACTCAGCCATAGACCAAGACCTAGGAGAGATTACAAAGAGTTTTACAAAGATATTAAGTTCTTCTTCCAAAAGAAACTGTGGGAGATGAGGAAGGACTTAGACAGCATAGGAGAAAGAACTGAGGCCCTACAAACAAAGATGATGACACCATAAAGGCAATGCAAAAAACAACAAAACTGTGGCTTATTTGAATACAATTAATACTTGTGAGAGAAAGGGACCCCAATGGAGAGCACTCAAGCAGATGCACAGAGTACACTAAACAAAGGATATGTGTATATGTTGATAAGTAATATGTACACGATAAAAACCATTTATTAGAGTCTTAACTCAATATTAAAATATAGTAGGACGCTAGGTGCCCAAATAAATGAGACTCAATAGAGCCAAAAGAGTGCAGCGAAAGTAAGAAATACCAGGTCTCAAGTGTATAGTCTATAGTGTGGGCTACTGCCCTTGATGATATGTGCAGGGTAGAGCCAGATGTAATCAATGCCTCCTGGAGACTGTGTCCTTAAGTACTTGGTCACAGGTACAGCCACTTGTGGCTATCAAAGTGAGGGGTATATATATGTATATCACATCACCAGGTATATATAGGTAGGTGAAACAAGTGAGTAGTTAGCTATAGTAGGTTCCCAGGGGACAGACTAAAGTCACCAGTCATAGGGTAGTCTGTGTCAGCAGGTCGCTGCTCTGATACCTGGGGGAAGTGGGGGGGGCAGCAATTCAGACCACCATGGAGGTTAACAAGTCAATCACTGACATATACTCACTTGAATTATACCTAAATGCAGATATCTAGATGGATGTATCTGCTATACACAAGTGACTATAAGTCCAGGTAGGTAGAAAAAATATTGTAGTACACAAGTAGTGTCTACATACACTCAGGAACAATAAAAACACAGGAGAAGCTGGTAGCATAAAAAGGCAAGCACCGTGCTTCTGTTCTGTGGCTGTATACACACTAGCTAATGCTTAGTGATCACACTGGTACACACACGGTTGCTGCTTAGTATAATTAAGGGCCTTATGCAGAGAGGAACGTTATTTAATGTGAAAACGGCAATAAAATAGCCACAGAATTGGAGCAAGTTATGGTCGTATGCAGAAAGCTGCGTTACCTCATTTTTCTGCTGAGATTCAAAATTGCCAAGTTTTTCTGGCTAGATTGAACTCACTATAATATAGGGCAGAATGGCGAGTTGCAGTGCATCTATGCTACCTGCATACCACCCTATTTTAACATGGCGAATTTACCAATCTCTCCACGTGTTTGGCAATTTTTAAAGTAAAGAAACCTGCTGTGGAGAATTTTATGAATCTCTCCATGTTCTCTGCAGGAGAAGCTTCTCTGGGAAGTATTTTCTCCAAAATATGGTGCCATTTCCCTTCTCTATCCTCTCTGCATAAGCCTCTAAGTCTCAAGCTCAATGCTTAAACAAACTCTCTATTGGGGAGTTTGTGTGGGTGCCGGGAGCGCTCCGATCATGAGCGTTAGTCCTGCCCCTCTGACGTGATGACGTCACTTGCCTTTGAATACAAAGCTGATGCATCTGGCAGACAAGCAGGAGGATTTGGAGAACCGCGACAGACATAATAACATACGCGTTAGAGGGGTCCCGGAATCCATCACGGACCCAGAAGAATTCACCTCAAAATGGCTGGAGCACATGTTCCCGGATAATCAAGATTCTGACATCCATCTTGATAGGTGCCATAGGGCCCTGCAATCCAAGCCACAGCCTGGGGACCCTCCCAGGGATATTATCAGCCGAGTTCACTTTTACAAAATAAAGGAATCTGTTTGCCAAATTGCCGGGGAATCTAAGTCTCTAGAATATGAAGGAGTTAAACTACAGATCTATCAAGATATATGCCCCTCTACATTAGCTACAGATGAAGCGGCCGTTATTCGAACACTTCACGCGTCATGTACATCGGAATCCCGATTTGAAACCGCGGGATGAATTCCAGACTTCCTGCACTGAGATGTGAGCGCGGCAAGTGCAGAAAAAAGAATTTTAGTGTTCTGGCTTTTAAAGACATGCAATTGGCACAGTAGCACAGTGACACAGTAGCACAGTGACACAGTAGCACAGTAGCACAGTGACACAGTAGCACAGTAGCACAGTAGCACAGTAACACAGTGACACAGTAGCACAGTAGCACAGTAGCACAGTG
This sequence comes from Ascaphus truei, assembly GCF_040206685.1. Classification (NCBI taxonomy): domain Eukaryota; kingdom Metazoa; phylum Chordata; class Amphibia; order Anura; family Ascaphidae; genus Ascaphus; species Ascaphus truei. Next base: position 104,240,156 of record NC_134490.1, read on the forward strand.
ACACAGTAGCACAGTGACACAGTAGCACAGTAGCACAGTAGCACAGTAGCACAGTGACAGTAACACAGTAGCACAGTAGCACAGTGACACAGTAGCACAGTGACACAGTAGCACAGTAGCACAGTGACACAGTAGCACAGTGACACAGTAGCACAGTAGCACAGTAGCACAGTGACAGTAACACAGTAGCACAGTAGCACAGTACTGTACACATTACAATTCATCAATTTTATTGCAAACAAAGAAACAGAATCCATGAAATTCAAACAAAACATCTGCGATAAGCGCAGGTGCCTGGGGCGATTAGCCGCGTTTCCTGCTGCGTGGGGAACAGCAGAGAACTCAAAATCATCGCCGAGATGTGTTCGAATAATGGCCGCTCCATCAGTAAGCGAAGGGGCCTGCAGCCTGTCACTAAGACCCTAAGTCAGTGTTTCCCAATTAAATTTATTCGAGCAACCCTTTTATATTTTTAAAACAGAATGGAACCTCTTCAATATTTTCTTGGTTCAAGATCATTTTTAATATACCCCCACCGCCCCAATACATTTTTTAAAGAACCCCACCGCCCCAATACATTTTTAAAAGACCCCCACTGCCCCAATACATTTTTAAAAGACCCCCACCACCCCAATACATTTTTAAAAGACCCCCACCACCCTGATACATTTTTAAAAGACCCCCACCGCCCCAATACATTTTTTAAAAGACCCCCACCGCTCCCTCCCCCCAGTGTGTCTCTCACTCCTTCCCCCCAGTGTCTCTCCCTCCAGCCAGTGTGTCACTTCCTCCCCCAATGTCTCTATTACTCTCCCTCCCCAGTGTCTCTCTCACTCTCCCTTCCCTCCAGTGTTTCTCTCACCTTCCCCCATTGTGTCTCCCCCTCCCCCCAATGTCTCACACCCCATGTCTCTCTTTCACCCCCCTCTGCCCATGTCTCCCTTTCACCCCTCTCCCCATGTGTCTTTCATCCCCCTTTGCCCATGTCTCTCTTTCAGCCCCCTCTGTCCATGTCTCTCTTTCACCCCCCCACCCATGTCTCTCTTTCACCCCCCTCTGCCCATGTCTCTGTTTCACCCCCCCCCTCTGCCCATGTCTCCCTTTTACCCCCCCCCCCCTCTGCCCATGTCTCTTTTACCCCCTCTGCCCATTTCTCTCTTACACGATGACCCACACACACAATGACCCACACACACACAATGACCCCCACACACACACAATGACCCCCCTCCCCCACACACACACAATAACCCGCCCCCCACACACACACAATGACCACCACACACACAATGACCCCCCCCACACACACAATGACCCACACACACAATGACCCCCACACACACACAATGACCCCCCCACACACACAATGACCCCCCCACACACACACACAATGACCCACACGCACACACAATGACCCACACACCCACAATGACACACAATGACACACACTCTCCCACACTCTCCCACCCTCACCGTATCAGCATGCAGCAAGGCAGACAAGGTGCTGCATGAGTTGTGTTGCATAGCGCCACCTAATGCCTGACTGAGAAATTGCAGCTACAGACAGACTGCTTTTTTGACGGGGAAATCCAGCATAGTGAGTGCGGGCAGCCAGTCTGTCGGTGGAACCCCTGGAACTGCTCCACAGAACACCAGGGTTCAGCGGAACCACATTTGGGAAACGCTGCCCTAAGGGATAAGGCATTCGCCATCATTGGCTGTTTCCCTTTGGCCTCCTCATGCTAAAGAATGGGGTAGTGTTCACCCTGAGACAGGCAGAGGATGGGAACGCTTTCCTGAAGAAACTAGGCCTGCCATCGGATCTATTCAGCCCTCCTCACCTCATTCTAGATGACGATCCAGCTCCTGAGACCGCCTGGAGGAAAGTGGTAGGTTCAGCGCGCAAAAGAGGAGAAACGCCAATTTAATTGATCCCAATTAAGACAAATTGAGTGCTTAAAGGGGCCAGACCCATTTCCCCAGTTATTACAGTTTAAGGCTTTCCCGAGAACCAGGACTCACCCCCTCTTGTGGTAATTGTGGGAAGAACGGCAGCCATCTTGTATTGCAGCAGAGGAGGAGAATCAGAGAAGAAGCAGTTTGCGCGCTTCCCTGGAGGATGTCCAAGCAGCACAGTTACCCAAAGCATCATCCAGTGGCCATTTTGTTCAGGGACCTGCACCCGACGGAGCGAGCGTCAGTGCGAGGAGTTTGCACCTGATAGGGACTGCGCCGGGGTCACAACTACACAAATATACATTCTAAGCTCAGCAGCAAGACAGGTAAGGACTTAGATCTTAGGAACACTGGACACGCGCACCGCATATAAGTAATAAACAGAGCCTGCGCACATTACACACACCTAGGGCTCTAATGCCACAGTCACACTCCACACACATACTGAAGTCAGGAGAGGGGCAGTACTGGATTTGGTCATATCAAACAATGTAGAAGTAATAACAAATATTCAAGTCCTGGAACATTTGGGTAACAGTGATCATAACATGGTCTCTTTTGAAATAAATTATCCAAAAACAGATTTCTTGGGTTCAACAAAGACCTTAAACTTTAGAAAGGCAGATTTTAATAAACTGAGGTCTAATCTACACTGGGATGATGTTTTTGCAGGGGGAAATGTAGAAGATAAATGGTCAGTCATTAAAACATTGTTAGAAAAGCACACTTATCGGTGTATACCCTTGGGAAATAAGTATAAAAGAAATAAGTCAAAACCAATGTGGCTAAATAAACAGGTAGGGAAGGAAATGGACAAGAAGAGGAAGGCGTTTAGATTCTTTTAGTCAGAAGGGACGGAGACATCGTATCAGAATAATAAGGAATGTAACAAAAATTGCAAAAGGGCAATCAAATTAGCAAAAATGGATAATGAAAAAAGGATTGCAATAGAAAGTAAGGTCAACCCTAAAATGTTCTTTAAGTACCTTAATAACAAAAAAATGAGAAAAGAAAATATAGAACCCTTTCAGTGTGAGATGGGTAGGCAGATCATTGGAGATAAGGAAAAAGCAGAGGTATTAAACACATTCTTTGCCTCTGTGTTTACCAGGGAAGAATCAAGTTCAATAGTAGTGTCGTAGGAGGAAGCCACAACCTCCATATTAATGAACAATTGGTTAATTGAGGAAGAAGTTCATAAGCAACTTGAAAAAATTAAAGTAAATAAGGCACCTGGCGCCGATGGCATACATCCAAGAGTTCTCAAGGAGTTAAGCTCAGTAATAGCCAAACCATTATATTTAATATTCAAGGACTCCATTTCCACAGGCTCAGTACCACAAGATTGGCGTAATGCAGATGTGGTGCCTATATTTAAAAAGAGAATTAAATCACAACCGGGAAATTACAGACCTGTAAGCCTCACTTCAATAGTAGGGAAACTACTTGAAGGTTTAATACGGGATAATATTCAGGAATACCTAATGGAAAACAAAATTATTAGTAATAGTCAGCATGGATTTATAAAAGATAGATCATGCCAAACTAACCTTATTTGTTTGTTTGAGGAGGTAAGTAGGAATTTAGACCAGGGTAATGCAGTTGATGTGGTCTACTTAGATTTTGCAAAGGCTTTTGATACTGAAAGTATCCTATTCTCTAACGTCGCTGCGTGAGAATACGTCTCCTGCCACTTGAAATGATTCACCTCCGGAGGCTTCAAACCCACTCTTAAAGCACTAATTATCTGGAAAAGACAAAATGGAGACGAGCTCGGAAGAGGCAGTAATTGAGTCAGACAACCAGTGAAGCTTTGTCAAAACTGTTCTCTTGTTTATTAAAGATTTTGAGTCAGGTTATATAGCCATCTTGAGCATAGAAAAAACACAGATATGAGTAACATACTTCCCCTTTAATTCATAGTCTGTCTATTTCAGAAAATGACAGCTAGACGGTTTACGATCTGGGAAGTGGCCTGAGTACAGAGTTTGGAGGCAGTTGAAGGAAATGTCATTCTCCAGGACAGTATACAGTATTGTGTAAGACATTCGTAAAAGTCATGCTCAGCATGGCTGGCGACATTTCCTGTTTCTACAGAGCTAAATAAGTCTGAACAAACAGAGTTCAGTTGGCATTAAGTGGGTGAGAGGTCACTTTCTCACATCTGACTTGAAGAGACAATTGAGACAATTACGTATGACATTTGGCATTTAGTTAGTTTCTGAGATCTAAAATGTTAGTACATAATGGTTATAGAGAAATGGTTATATAGCAAACAAAATGGAGTCCCCCCTTGATATACACATTATCAATCCCTCCTTTTGTCATAACAATGACAACTTCTAGGATATAGGGGTCTCGTACTGGATTTGAATATTATCATAATAGTGGTACTAGTGTTACCTAATGCTTTTACGCATATGTAGTAAAGAATGCATACTATTATTGTCAATATGCACAAGAGTAGACACACTTGTATGCATCTGCGCCGATTCTTCTGAAATCGTGTCTCTGGTATTTCACGAATCTCAATTCGTGGCTCTACTCTTTCGTTGACTTGATACGTGATGCGTGAATCCATGTTGACGAATCTTCAGTCAGCACGGCTGTACGAGTCACGGCGAGGATTGTGGTTGGAAGTCCGTAGGGAGGTTCTGTTGTCCCTCCTTTGGCGGGCAGGCGCTTGACCACGACTTTGTCTCCGGGCTGGAAACGATGTGTCGGCTTATCTGAAGGGAGCTGAAGAGAAGAAGAAACATCACCATAGATGCCATTCAATTTCTGTATCAAGTGATGAACATAATTCTCTTGAATTTGTTCTAGGTCTCCAACTTCCTTCGGGCAATACGTACCATGAGCCCAGGGAGTTGGAAACGGCCTCCCCATTAGAATTTCAAAAGGTGACAATTTGGTAGTACTATTCGGGGTCATCCTGATTTCTGCAAGGACTGCGGGAAGGACATCTGGCCATCTTGAAAAGGTACCATTTGTTCCTTTCCGCAGTTTATCCTTGATCGTGCGATTGGTCCTCTCTACCTGACCTGAAGACTGTGGGTGGTAAGGTATGTGAAACTTCCAATCTATAGCGAGAGTCTTAGCAACTCTTTGAGTCACCTGGGATGTGAAATGTGTTCCTCTATCACTGTTTATTTGAAGAGGACATCCCCAGCGGGGAATGATTTCTTTACAGAGTATTTTTACAACAGTCTTTGCGTTTTCGTTCGATGTAGGAAATGCCTCAACCCATTTGCTGAATTGATCTACCATTACCAGTAGGTATTTCAGCTTTCCCGCAGCTGTAGGCATCTGTGTGAAATCAATCTGTATTTGCTCCATTGGGCCACTAGGTGGCAGTAGATGTTCACGTTTTGCGGGTCGTGTGCCCTGCGTGTTGTTTCTGATGCATGTTAGACATCTGGCTAATTGTGTCTCAACTACCTGATCAATGTCTCTAACAAAGAACAATTCCTTAATCTGATCACCTGTAGCTTTCTTTCCCTTATGCCCAATTCCATGGAAATGTGAGATTAGAATAGGGCTAGCTATTTTAGGAAAACCTATTACTGTGTCCTTAGTCCAAATCCCATTCTCATCCTTGCTCAAACCTTTTTCCTCCCATAGCTCTACATCTTTTTCTTCTGCAAGTTCCTGTAACATTTTAAGATCATAGTCGGGGAGATGGCATGTCATTACCATATTGAGCTGTGTGTCAACAGTGGTGTTGTAGACTGGAAACATAATCTGTGATTGTGCAGCCTCTTTCGCATAAAAATCAGCCAACTCATTACCTTTGGCCTCATCTGTCTCTCCACCAGCATGTCCTTTACATTTAACAATTGCTAGTTTACTGGGTAGCAATATGGCGTCCAGTAACTGCTCTACCAATGTGGCATGTGATATTCCCTTACCATCAGCACTTACAAAACCACGATTTTTCCATATTACTCCAAAATCGTGTACCACTCCGTATGCATAACGAGAGTCTGTGTAAATGGTTACCGTATTCTGAGATGATGCTTTACATGCTTCTGTCAATGCTACTAATTCTGCTGCTTGAGCTGAAACAAACGGTAACGCTCCAGAACAGATTACTGTGTCTGGTAACCTAACTACTGCAAATCCAGTCAGATATACTCCATCTGAGGGTTTAGAGCATGACCCATCTACAAACAATACATCTCCCTCCTTAAGGGGCGTACTTTCTAAGTCGCTCCTTACTGACGTCGTGTTGTGTATGTTTTGTAGGCAGTCATGATCTTCATTGCCTATGTCAGAGTTGTGCAGTAACAGATTAGACAGAATTTGAGCTGGACCAGTGTGTGGTGGGTGATATTTGACAGTGAGATTTGAGGTAGATGTGAGGATAGTTTCATACCCTGTTCTAAGCTGTGCGGTCATATGCTGCGTAGTGAGATTCCTGAGGACATGTAGTACCTGGTGTGATGTATGCAAGGTTAGTTTGTGTGACAGCACGATAGTTTGTACTGCTTCTACCAAAATAGCGCATGCAGCTACTTGTCTTAAACATGCCGGGAACCCTTGCACAATCTCCTGCAGTTTCTTAGAATAGAATGCCACCGGTCTATAGCCTGAGCCATGTTCTTGCGCTAGTACGCCAACAACCGCGGTACCTGTCTCGCTGCAAAACAAATGGAAAGGCAGGTTATAGTTCGGCAAGCCCAGAGCAGGGCTAGAACACAATGCAGTCTTAAGTTCAGTGAATGCAGTGAGAATCTCTGGCGTCCATTGCAGTGTGTCTGGCTTATGCACCAATGTCAATTGTCTCAAGATATTATCCCAGTGGGAACAGTTCGTTATCCATTGGCGGCAATAGGTGATCATCCCCAGAAAAGACAACATAGCAGCTTTCGTCTTGGGCTTGGGGAGAGTGGCAATTACCTTGACTCGATCTGGCGAAAGGAGTCTCTGTCCTGGCTGTAGTATGAAGCCTAAATATTTGACAGTTTGTTGCGCCATCTGTACCTTGTGTGGTGAGACCATATGACCTGTAGCAGCGAGATGCTCCATCAGACTATGCGTGTCCAGAGTGCATTTTTCTTCCGTTTGACTGCAGAGTAGTAAATCATCCACATACTGCAGCAAAACAGAGTCACTGGGCGGACACCAGTCAGCAAGAGTCATGCGCACAATCAGGCTGTAAGCCGTGGCGGAATCGCAATACCCCTGTGGTAAATGACACCAGTGAAATTGTTCACCTTTATAGGTAAACGCAAACAAAGATCTTGTGTTGGGGTGCACCGGAATGGAAAAGTAAGCTGAGTTCAAATCTATTATCGTGAAATAGATTGCTGTTGCAGGTATGGCTATAATGATCGCTGTAACATCTGGTACTATGGGCGCTAATGGTTGCACTAACTGATTAACTGCGCGAAAATCTTGTGTAAAACGCCACTGCGAGCTGTTAGGTTTAGGTACAGGGTTAACTGGTGTGTTGTATGGTGAGACAGTTGGTTCTATCACTCCCTTTGCGAGTAACTCCCTGATAATAAGTTCTATCCCTGCTTCCTTCTCTGCAGTTAATGGGTACTGTTTGATGTAAACCGGACTTACTCCTGGCTTTACTGTGGCCTCATATGGTGTGCATGAGATGAGACCTGGGTCAGTGTGAGAAGTAGCCCATACCCGTGGGTCAATGTCCTGTAATGATAAAGGTATATCAGTAGAAAAAAGATTCCATTCTATATCCCATATCTCATCAATAGGTAAATGCTTGTCCTGTAATACAAGCTGCTGTCCCTGAGCCCATATGAAGGCTCCTTTATCTGATGCAATGTAGATAGTCGTTGGTGTGATCCATACACCTTCAATGCGAGCAGACACATCCGTGTGTGCTTCAGGATCATGCATTTCTGCTTCTGGATCATAGATAATACATGAAACAGGATTAGCAAATGTCATGCGTGTGTAAGGCATATCCCCATGGGTAGCAAAATCTGACAATTTGGTCAGTTGTTCAACTAATCTATCTGGCATTGTTAACCCTCGAACTTTGAGTCTGCCAGTGTCATGCTGAAAAAGAGAAAGATCATAATTATTGGGGGAGAGATGTGGAGAACTTACAATAATCCCCCCCTTGTCATCAATGCTTATGTCAATTTGCATTTTGGCCATTAGATCACGTCCCAATAAATTCACTGGACATTGTTGAATAACCCTAAATGGGTGCTGCCAGTGTGTGTCAGACCTAGGATTTAATTGAACTGACAAAATAGGAGTGTTGTAACATTTAATGAGAGTACCCTCAATACCCATAGAGGACTCGTCTGCTTGCTTCATTGGACCCTTGTAGGAATGTTTATTAAGACAAGAACGCGTTGCACCTGTGTCTACAAGAAAATCAGTTAATCTGCCATTGACATACAATGATAGTAATGGTATATCTAACCAACCATTAGACACAGAAGCTTGTGAGCAGACGAGGGTTTCTGTCCTCGGGCATCCCTATTGGCTATAGGGCATCTCTTGGTTCCACGCAACATTATACTGAGGGCTGGAAACATTTGGCCCTGATAATTGTGATTCTGTTGTTGCCTCTGAGTATTCTGCTGATGATTTCTGCTGCTATTCTGCTGGTATCCTGCCTGGTTCTGCTGGCCATAGCCCTGATGCTGCCTATTATTTCCTTGACTCTGATAATCCTGCTGCTGATTCTGTTGTGGGTTGTTACCCTGAGAAGGGGCCCAACATTCATTTCTGCAGTGCCCTGGTTTCCCACAGTTAAAACAAACGCCTGGTTTGCGCCGGTTATTGCCTTGCTGTCCCCTACTCCTTCCTTTATTCTGTCCTCCCTGGCTTCTGTAATTATTTCCCCTATCATTCTGTACTGAGCCATCATGAGCATGCATGATAGTATCAGGCGGGGGAGGGGGTGGGGGTAGAGGTGTACGATCTGAGAAAGCTCCTGCACCATCCTTAATGGCCAGGTCACCCATTATTTTCTCAGGTGTCATTGTTTGCCAACCAGTCACTGTCATGTAAACAATCTGCCTATGTGTTTCGCATAGACCGTTAAGTAAAGATTGTACATACAAGATATTCATCTCATCATCTGTTGCCTTAGGGTATTGCATACCTGCTGTATTAACCCATTCATTCTTAAATCTACGGCAAAAATCAGTAACTGACTCATCCTCTTTTTGTTTAATGGTCATAATCAGACCCACATTTTTCCTTGATCTACCCTGATCAAAAAAATATTGCTGCAACAGATCCCACATTTTGGAAACAACACCTGGATCATTCCAAACAAACTCACCCTCTGCGGGTGCAGACCCCTCAGACCTAAATAGGCTAAGGTTGCTCCCTTTACCGGGTGCATCATACTTTTTACTCAAGTATCTGTCAGCCTTAGACCAATCAATGTCAATGTGTCCTGTCAAACAGTCCAAGCAAAATCTAATATCTCCTCCTGTAAATTGATAACCTTGACTTCTCTTCTTGTATATTAAAGATTTTGAGTCAGGTTATATAGCCATCTTGAGCATAGAAAAAACACAGATATGAGTAACATACTTCCCCTTTAATTCATAGTCTGTCTATTTCAGAAAATGACAGCTAGACGGTTTACGATCTGGGAAGTGGCCTGAGTACAGAGTTTGGAGGCAGTTGAAGGAAATGTCATTCTCCAGGACAGTATATTGTGTAAGACATTCGTAAAAGTCATGCTCAGCATGGCTGGCGACATTTCCTGTTTCTACACAGCTAAATAAGTCTGAACAAACAGAGTTCAGTTGGCATTAAGTGGGTGAGAGGTCACTTTCTCACATCTGACTTGAAGAGACAATTACGTATGACATTTGGCATTTAGTTAGTTTCTGAGATCTAAAATGTTAGTACATAATGGTTATAGAGAAATGGTTATATAGCAAACAAAATGGAGTCCCCCTTGATATTCACATTATCAGATACGGTTTCACACAAGAGGTTGGTGTACAAAATAAAGAAAATTGGACTCAGTAATAATATATGCCCCTGGATTGAAAACTGGTTAAAGGACATACAGCAGACAGTTGTCATAAATTGAACTTTTTCAGGTTGGTCTAAAGTCATGAGTGGAGTACCTCAGGGATTGGTACTGGGACCCCTGCTTTTTAACTTGTTTATTAATGACCTTGAGGTTGGCATCGAGAGCAAAGTCTCCATCTTTGCTGATGATACTAAATTGTGTAAGGTAATAGAATCAGAGCAGGATGTAATTTCTCTTCAGAAGGACTTGGAGAGACTGGAAACGTGGGCAGGTAAATGGCAGATGAGGTTTAATACAGATAAATGTTAGGTTATGCATTTGGGATGCAAGAATAAAAAGGCAAATTACAAATTCAATGGGGATAAATTGGGGGAATCCTTGATGGAGAAGGATTTAGGAGTGCTTGTAGAAAGCAGGCTTAGCAATAGTGTCCAAAGTCATGCAGTAGCTGCAAAGGCAAACAAGATCTTATCTTGCATCAAACGGGCAATGGATGGAAGGGAAGTAAACCTAATTATGCCCCTTTACCAAGCATTTGTAAAAACCCCACCTTGAATATGGAGTACAATTTTGGGCACCAATCCTAAGAAAATACATTACTCTATTACTAGAGAGAGTGCAGAGAAGAGCCACCAAATTAATAAAGGGGATGGACAATTTAATTTATGAGCAGAGACTAGCTAAATTATATTTATTGACATTAGAAAAGAGGCGTCTAAGAGGGGATATGATAACTATATACAAATATATTCGGGGACAATATAAGGAGCTTTCAAAAGAACTATTCATCCCAAGGGCAGTACAATGGAGTCGGGGACATCCCTTAAGGTTGGAGGAAAGGAGATTTCACCAGCAACAAAGGAAAGGGTTCTTTACAGTAAGGGCAGTTAAAATGTGGAATTCATTACCCATGGAGACTGTGATGGCAGATACAATAGATTTGTTTAAAAAAAAGGTTGGACATCTTTTTAGATAGGAAAGGTATACTTGGATATACCAAATAAGTATACATGGGAAGGTTGTTGATCCAGGGAGTAATACGACTGCCAATTCTTGGAGTCAGGAAGGAATTTATTTTTCCTCTTATGAGCTATCATTGGATGATATGACTCTGGGGTTTTTTGTTTGCCTTCCTCATCTACTATGTAACTATATGTAACTATTAATATTCGGTGCCGGGCCCACTTCTCAGTTGCCGGGTCTGGGTAATTTCTGGGTAGCTGAAAATCCGCCGGGTAATTCCGGTTACTCGGTACATCACTAGTATATATGTGTGTGTACTGTATGTGTGTATATGTATGTGTGTGTATATATATATATATATATATATATATATAAAAAAACAACATTACCATTCTCTCGTCCGGTAAAGAAAGACTGCACTCGGTTCAGTAATCATGAAAAACTGTATTGGGCATCTGAATAAAAAAGATAAGTCACCCAATCCGACGTTTCGGTCCTGGAATAGGACCTTTCTCAAGGGGGTGCTTCCCCTTGAGAAAGGTCCTATTCCAGGACCGAAACGTCGGATTGGGTGACTTATCTTTTTTATTCAGATGCCCAATACAGTTTTTCATGATTACTGAACCGAGTGCAGTCTTTCTTTACCGGACGAGAGAATGGTAATGTTGTTTTTCTATTATTTGAGACTAGCACCTGTCTATATGAACCAGTACATTGAGTGCAAGCTGTGATGTTGGTTTTTATATATATATATATATATATATATATATATATATATATATATATATATATATATATATATATATATATATTAAGTGTTGCCAGGCCAGATGTAGTAAGGTAGACAATACTTGCCGATATAGGGGAAGAGCAGTGTGATCAGCGCTAATGCTTCTAATACAAAATAGTGACAATATGAGTAACAGTGATTAACATAATAAACTTTAAACTTAAAGTAGGGGCTGCCTAGGCAAAATAAGGTTAACACAGACCAATTGAAACAATGAATACAAAGAACCGGCGCCTCCAAGGTGAAAATGAATAAATCTGACCAAATATAAAGTCCAATATGGATGGCAAGCAATCCTGAGGGGAATCTTCAATGGAGTCTCATGGAAGGACAAACAAACACATAAAACAAAGACAAAAAAGACAAAAAAGAAAGATCATAGTGCAACTCAAATAACAAAACAAAAAACAAAACACTGAAAAGATTAACAAAAGGATAATTACAAATTGAATATGCAATTAAATAAAAAATAATAAAACAACAAACAAATGTCCATTGAGCTAAAGACGCTAGTAAAGCTATATCATCCGGTAGGAGTAAAATTAGAATCCTACTTACAGCAAGGCTGAAATATTAAAGCCCATAGAAAAGCTGTCCTTGAAATCAGACCAGGAACCTCTGCGAAAGAGTGGAACAGCACGACCTCCAAGGCTCCACACTGGCGGGACGACCACTGCTGCCACACACGCAGACCCACAAGGTTGGTGAGAGGTGTCACAAGGTAGAACCGCAACTCCACGCTACTGGGAGAATCACTGACGCCGCACACACAGACCCACTGGTCACGTGGTGTGCCGGTGACGTCACAGAACAGCGCGAGAGCAGGGGGAGAGCCTGGACAGGCAATAGAGCTCGGAGAGCTAGGAGGCAGAGTCTGATGAGGACACCATTCAAAGGGAAAGGATGATAAGGGTCAAGAGCCAATAAACAGCCCTACGCGTTTCGTGATGAAAGTCACTTCATCGTGAGGGCAGGATTCACCAGCAACCCTTTGAGAAAGTCACAGCATGTGACGAAACGCATTAGGGAATGGAACTGCGTCATCACGCAAGCGCATGACAGGCCGTATAGAGCACTGATACACATTGCGGCCAGCAGAGATTGGAGATTTTCCTAAAACTCAAAGACTGCATCATTGATTTTAAGGTGCCTTTCTACTCATGCACCAGAGAACATCTACCAGCAGCTACAAGTGAGATTTGGACTGCAGGGTCTGGAGGCTGAGTGACCAGAGTTGGCGGTGATATATTTCACACACTGCTTGATTTTAACCTACCCATGTGAGTGGATTTTCTACCCCCCCCTCCCCTTTCCCAATAAATGTACTGTATTATGCTATGGGGCGTGCGCTCTCTCTTTTTTCTTTTCTAATATATATATATATATATATATATATGTATATATATACACACACACATACATGTGTATATATATATATATATATATATATATATATATATATATATAACAAATTGGAGTAGCGCCTTAGGAAGCTCGATAAGGATAAATCAGCTGTGTAAATCAGATAGAGTTAACAAGGCTATTGACCAAAGAATCCCCAAAAGGGCGAATTTGTGATAAAAACAACTGAAATCTATAGCAAAAATAAAAAATATGAAACATAAAAAATAAAATAAAAACCAGATGTCAGTTGAAATTACAAAAAATGTACTTAGTCCACTGGAGTATTGCTGCCCGTATATAAGGATCACCAAATCCCAAGGATATCTGCAGAAAACAAGAAGAAAAAACAGGCGCACTCCTAGTGTGATAAAATATAAAACAGTATTTATGGGATTGTAAAATATAAAAAGCGCACTCACAAACAAAATAATAGCATTTATGAGATATACTCAATCTCCATGAAGCTGTGAAGGGAATGTATCAGCCTGTCCCATTGGTGCCACCTCTGGTGTATCCGTTGGTTCAGCAAGGTGCACTGGAGCCACCGCAGCCAGATGATGTAATAATCAGCAACACGGTCAGAGACTTCCTCTAGATACACCTCTCACAGCTCTCACTGCTCACCAGCAGGCAACTGCAAAACCGGAAGCGACAGCAGTCCCAAGCAAAATAGCAACAGCTCCAAGGTACTCTCTCCGTTCGTGCAGTAATGTCAGCCACAAACTCGCCTCTTTGGGAAACGCCCTACGCGTTTCATCACTAAGGACTTCGTCAGGGGACCCCTCCACAGACTCCCAGAAGAAGACCGTTTGTCGAAACGCATTGGAGTGGGAGTCTGTGGAGGGGGACCGCTGACTTTCTCCACTACAGGAGGCCTTGGCAATTTGTTACCTGGCATCTATACAGATTCTGGTGATGTATCTCAATTTAACACCAATATGATACACGCTTTTATATTGGATCTTTGTAACCAATTGATGTGTCTTTGCCCTCATGGTATACTTATATTGTCAGTTGTGAGTCCCCCTCCTCTTTTATATTTCTCCCCCTGTTTTTATTTCTATACCAATAAATTTGTTATAATTATTTTAGTTTGGTATGCCCGTGTGCTTTATTATAAGGATACTTTCTCTGTTGTGTCATATATATATATATATATATATATATATATATATATATCACACAAGAGAACAGCACACAGCCCTAGTGCATTACAAAAAACAATGGGTTTATTTCAATGATAAAGGGGAGATTATGCCCACATACAAGAAGATTAAAAATCGAATTCACATAAAGGTATCTTTATCCTAATGTAACGATACCACTGGAGATGCTACTAGACTGCTGGGGCAACTACCAGATCACCGCCTCAGGAAGCCTCTTTTGTGGGTCCACGTCGCTGTAGCATGCAAGAGTCCTCCGACGACGGCATCAACAGCCGCAGAACCCGACAGGCTTTGATGTAAATCAAAGCAGCTCGCTCCTCGAGCAAACCGATACAGCCTCCAACAGCATGCAAGGGAGAATCCCTTCGGTACACAGACCACGCCTCGCAGCAGCGTGATGACATCACCCAACTGTAAGGAATCGGGGAACACGTCCTTTGCGACGTGTTCCCTCCTTACCTGTCTCCGCACAGACCTCCGCTCTGGCACCAGCACGTGCGCGCACCCCCGCTCTGCTTCAGAGCATGCGCACATGCGCAGCTCTTCTATGTTGCCACGGAGCTTAGCTCCGCCCCCTCGTACACACCACGCTTCTCTCGCATACGGCACGCTCACGTGACACCGTGCACACTCCCCAGCTGCGTGGCAAGGTTGTCTAATGCCCACTTGTCTCCTGCAGCCTATCCTAGCCTCCACAGAGGCTGTGCCTCTGCTCCGCCTCCTTGGCTATTGGTTCCTGTTAAATACCCTGCTCTCACTTCCAAGGTTTGCTGAGCATAACTAGTTGTAGCTTTGTGCTCCTGCGTCTGCTGTGCTTTGCTCCTGTCTTGTGTTCTATTGCAGTTTTGGATTCTACGTGTACCGACCCGGCTTGACTTCTGAACCCCCTCTGGACATCGACCCCGGCTTACCCTCTCCAACCCAGACCACGGCTATACCGACTTCTACGATTCTGACCTCTCCAACCCCAGACCACCGCTTAACGGACTTTTACTATTCTGACCTCTCCAACCCAAGTGTTAGGAATCAGCGTCCCCTGCGTCCCCCACACAGAACACTCTCTACCTTCAAGGAGACCCTGGAAGCACGGCGCAACCCTGCCTTACCGGACTCTGCGGCTCCTCGTCTCTGCCGCAGTCGTGGGATCACCCTGCTTTGCAATTCCGCCGCTATTCCCTGTCCTCAGCGCCGGGCGCGTTCCCTTCTCTCCACACGCATGCGTGCAGTTTCCTCTGGCGCGGGCCGCGCACACACGCGCCTTACGGAGCTCGCTCACAGTGCACACTTTTCTTCCTGCCCTCCGGACCTCAGGCTCCGACCCCGCATGCTGCGCGGCGTACTCACTGCAGTACTAAGATTCACCTGGCTTGTAATGCTGCACCAATCCGGAGAGTCTCCCTGCAGTTCCTCCTGACCTGCCCCCGCTCCTGATTGGCCTCCCTGCTTTATCTAGCTTCTCTGTATTCTCAGTCTTCGCTCGACATAGTCTCTGCATGGATGATACTCTGTCTACTCTTGGTGATTCCACGGGTTCTGACACGGGTCGTACGACTACCCCCTTTGGCTCCCGACCTCGGCACTCCTCGGATTATGCACTCACTGGCTCCCCTCGAACACGGCTTGGACTTTGACCTTCCTCCACTCTCCGCTCCCTGACCTCGGCATGACAATCACGATTCTACTTCTACACCCGGTACCGGCAAGTATTGTCTACCTTACTACATCTGGCCTGGCAACGCTTAATACCACACTCCGGACATGCTCCCATTGCTGCGGGTGCGTGTATTTATTACCACTTCCCCCTTCAGCTCAGGGGACGGGTCTGATCTGCGGGCAGCACCGGTGTAACACCAAGACCTTGGCAAGTATCAGAACTAACCCACTCTCTCCAACCCAGACCCGGCTACGTTGACAATCCGCCTGCGAGGCACGCTTCTGCTGCTGTGGGTGCATGGTTCTATACTTCCCCACCTCAGTACCGGGGTCCTGTCTTGCTCATGAGCAGTGCAAGTGTTACATCAACGCGTTTCGTCAGTATCAGCTGACTTCTTCAGGGATGCCTAAAATGTCATAAACACTTCCAATTTATAGGTAAAACTGAGAACTTCATTGGCCAGCAGTTCAGGTGGCACAAATAATTGCCACATATACAACAACAAAAATCAATCAATGTAAAAAGCTAAATGGCTACATATAAAATAAAACATTTAAAATATAAATAAATAAATATATGCATAGGGGAAACTTAGTATGGGGACATATATACCACTCTCTAAAGGTTCTTATATGTTTTTGTTCTCAAATCATTGTAAATTGCCGTATTATGCTTATACTGTATTAATATGGATTTGCCAGTAGTGGGAACACTTCGGCTGTTCGCCCGCGCCTCAGGACGTCATACATGACGGTTTATCATGTACACCACGAAGTTCAGTGGGAGTCTGTTTTCCAGGGCCGCCCAGAGCAGT
This sequence comes from Ascaphus truei, assembly GCF_040206685.1. Classification (NCBI taxonomy): domain Eukaryota; kingdom Metazoa; phylum Chordata; class Amphibia; order Anura; family Ascaphidae; genus Ascaphus; species Ascaphus truei. The sequence goes on from NC_134490.1 coordinate 104,256,890, forward strand.
GGCCACTTAGGTTAGAGGGACCAGTTGCCAGACCTACCCCTATGGCAAAAGAGCTGAGTTTGGTCAGGACCAACCCCGGCTCTTCTCTCTTGTTTTTTTCCCTTCCCCTCCTCCCTCCCCTCCTCCCCCCCCCTCCCCCCCCCTCCCCTCCCCCCCTCCTCCACTCTCATTACCTGGTCCCTCCTCCGCTATGAGACATCTGGATCCCATCCCTGAATATACAGGGAAGAGAGCGTGTTCCCTCCATACGATACAACCGAAAAGCAAGAGAAAATTGGGCTATGCTACTGGGAATCAAGGACCATGTAAGTCAACATAATTTCCCACAATGTAAAAGGTCTAAACAGTCCCAATAAGTGCTGAGTGGCAATAGCTGACTATAAGAAAAAGCGAGCAGACGTGGTAATGATCCAAGAAACACATTTTAGCTTAAGAAGCTCACCCAAATATATAAACAGTTTAGGCAATTTTTTTTAGCTACTGCTAAAGAGAAAAAGTGAGGCATTGCAATACTTATCTATAATAAGTTCCCATTCGTTGCAGAGACAATTAAGAAAGACAGAGATGGGTGGTTTCTGATAGTGGTAGGTTCAGTGCAGGCACAGCCGTTTAACATTATCCTTCATATATGCCCCATGCGAGCAAAACCCTCTTTTCTGTATTTAGTGCTGTTCGTTTCATCTGTCCATTAAACTTTATTTTTTTATTGTGGGACCGCATCCTTGTTTTTTTTGCCAGCAAGCACTCGTTGTGCTCCGTTTTTTCTCCCTCTTGCTCCTTGATTCTACCTGACGGAGGCACACTGTACCCCTGGACAGTGGACATGTATGGTTCTCACTTCATCTGTAGGAACTGTTACCCATGTGAGTCCATTCCACTGTTATTTACCTCTGACTTGGCATCAGGATCTATTGTGCTTTTGTTTCCCTCATATACATAGATGTACTATTCATGCTGGACACTGGCAGGTGTGTGTTTTTCCTTACCTGCATGTGGGATTTTCATTGTACCAGCTAGACATCATTTGGGGACAGCTTTATCCAATCCAGGCATTATTGGAGGGGTACTTCACTTAAGACTTTGCATATATTTTGGAGTTTTATATACTGCATTTGTATTTAGAGCACCATACAACATTTTTTTCTTTATTTAGTGTCTGAAAATGTTTAGTAAAGTGGCAAAGGGGAATATAATATTATCAGGGGACTTCAATATAGCAATTAATCCAAGGATGGACAGGTCAAGGCCACATAAGTCTAGTAACAAAGGTGCGCTGAACACACTGATCACAGGTATCAGAGCAAACCAACTTGTTGATATTTGGAGGGAACTCCACCCCACTGAAAGAAACTATACCCTTTTCTCACATCCCCACAATAAATACAGCAGAATTGATTACTTCTTTATCTCTAGCAGACTGAGATCTCCCAAGCAGGGATCCATGATATTTCATGGTCAGACCATGCACTGATAGAGCTAAAGTGCGAACAAATTCACCTAGACAGGCCTGGAGCAAACTGGAAATTCAACGAGTCGATCTTAAAAATCCCAGAAATTTACCAATCCATAGGCAGGGAGATTGACCAATTCTTTAAATAAATAATGGCAGCGTAAACTCCCAATCTACTCTATGGGAAGCGCATAAAGCAACATTGAGAGGCACTTTGATCAGTGTCGCGGCTAGACGAAAAAGAGAAAGAAACGCTAAGATAGCTAAACTACAAACCAAGCTAAAATCCCTTATGAATAGTCATAAACAATGCGCTAACCCACAGGTCTTAAAAGAGTTGAAAGATGTCAAAATTGAACTAAACCTGCTTCTAACCTCCCAGTCAGATAATTCACTAAATTGGTCAAAGAGAAAGTTTTATAAGAAAGCAAACAGGCCAGACACCATGTAGCGCACAAATGAAGAAATAGACAACCAAACATTAATATTCAGGCAATCTGTTTAAAATCGGGGTCCGCCACAGCCAATCCAAAATTTATTTTAGTGGCAGAATTTAAGAGGTTCTATGAGGATCTATATAACGGAGAAAAAGTGACACATACAATTCTAAAACAAAAAAAGCTCTAAGGGATTTCCTGGCAAGCTCTAACCTGTCAAGACAGACAGAGAGTTACTGGGCGCAAATTTCACTATAGAGGAATTGACACAGGTCATTAAGGAGTTGAAGCCATCAAAGGCACCAGGTCCAGTTGGCTTGTCGGGTCTTTATTATAAGAAATTCATCAAGCTCCTGGCCACTTGCCTTCTCCGGATGTGCAATGCAGTTGTAGCGGGAGCCCCTTTCCCAGAGCAGATGCTCCAGGCGTCTATCTCAGTAATATATAAACCAAGAACGGATCTGATAGATTGTAAAAGCTATAGGCCTATTTCGTTAATTATACAGACGTCAACATTTATGCTAAATTATTGGCCAACAGATTGAGTTATATCCTGCCTAGACGATACATCCAGATCAAGTCGGATTTATTATGGATAGACAAGCAGCGGATAACACCCGATGAATCATTGATCTGATAGAAAAAGCCAATACAAAAAAGATACAGGTTATGATATTAAGCTTTTGACAGGATTGACTGGCCATATCTAAAAGTTACGCTTGGAGACTTCGGTTTCAGGGGAAAAGTGAGTAATGCAATCTTATTATTATATTCAGACCCAGCTGCTAGAGTAATTCATCAGGGATTCCCATCAGACCCATTTAAAATTAAAAGTGGCATGAGACAGAGATGCCCTTTATCGCCCCTCCTATATGCCTTATGTATGGAACTTCTAGCGGCCCAGATACTGTATGTAACAACCCAGATATTTCAGGAATCACAGTCCAATCGCAAATCCACAAAGTGTCACGCCTGTATGCCGGCAGACCTGGCAAGACCCCAATACTGAGGTGGGAACGGTATGACACCACACACCCACAGCATTGGGAGCAAGCCAGGAGTGTGGTATAGCGTTGCTGGGCCTGTAATGAAAAGTTGTTAAGATACTTGCAATGTTTGGGGGTGTCCGTAAGAATAGTCGTGTCCGTTTGCCAAAGTCCAGGAGTCCAGAGTATAAGCCAGGTCCTAGGAAGCCAGAGGGTAGCGAGGTAGAGTTCGGAGCAAGGTTCAAAGGGGTACCAGAGAGCAGAGTAGTCCAGGACAAGCAAGAGGAGCGTGTGCGCGCGCCCTCCGTGAGTTGAGGGAGCGCATGCACAGGCCGTGTCACCAGATGCGCGGAGCACCGCGCCGCGGGTACCACGCTGGGAGAAGGTAACGGAGTGGATGGCACAGCTGGGGAAGGCAAAGCGGGCACAGCGGAAGATAGGGAGCGGGGAGCATCATAGCAGGGTCTCAGGGACCGTGTGGGTAAGCGAGACCTGCGGGGCACGCGCTGCGGTAAAGGGAGAGAGGTAGAAGGCTAGGGAGAGGGGTGAGAATGAGCAGAGGGAGTGACAGGAGAAGGGAGAGAGGGACAAGGAGGGGAAGGAATCCCCTGAGTCATCACACAAAGTGGTTCTATATGCAGATGATATTTTTCTGACAATATGAAAACCCCTTAACCTTTCTGCCGAACCTGTTTGACTTGTTAGGGAAATGTAATAGAGTATCTGGCTTTAAGATTAATCAGGCCAAATCCGAGGCATTAAATGTAAACCTCCCAAAAGATAATCGAAAACTAATAGAGATTAATTTTAACTTTAATTGGCAATGAAAGACAACAAATATTTAGGGGTCCACATTACTAAGGACTTTAAGAGTATATATGGTGCAAATCATCCCATTCAGAGACCGAAGAACAACAAAAATGATCCTATATGACACAATGGGAAGCAGACTTAGGAGAGGAACTAGAGGGGGAGGACTGGACGGCAACAGTTACGGCGGTAGCCAAGAGCTCAATATGCACAACATTAAAGGAGAACACATATAAAGTTTTGATGTGGTGGTATCTCTCCCCACTGAAATGATCAAGGTTTGTGCCGGGATACGCCCGATGTGCCCTAGACAATGTGGAGTATCGGCCGACCTGTTACACATGCTGTGGTCTTGTCCTCGGATCGCCCTGATCTGGGAGGAGATTAGAAATTGCATTCAGAGGATTTTTGACCTCACAATTCCTCCGGACCCATGGCTGTTCCTCTTAAACAGACCACTGCCCGGTCTCTCCAAAGCTGGTAATAAATTGATTGCTCATTTTGCAATGGCAATGAGGTGCAAGATCGCAGCATTATTGAAACTATCCAAAATTCCATATATCTCTAAGATCAGGAACATAATTTGGTTTGTTTGCCAGATGGAAAAATTAACAAGCTTGGTTAATGACACTGGCGTCAATTTTCTAAAAGTCTGGACGCCATGGCTGGCCCAGACAGATATCCCAAGGGTTGAGATTAACACAATTTGGCAGTGATAGTTATAGATGCATTCTCATTTAACTAGTGAGGGTGATCCTTAGGCAGCTAATGCATAAAAAAAAGTTCGGTCGAGAGATGGAGATGGTCTCACCGTCATTTAGGGGACTGATGTTCTGAATTAGGGAGATCAGTGAGGATCCGGACTCCAGGTAGGGAGATGGACAGCAGCGGAGTGGACCCACACTCCTCCCCCCCCCCCCTTCATTCCACATCTCTTATTTTATTTTTATTTGTTTTGATGTTATCTCGCAGTATGTTAGCTATATGATTTTGGAACGGATGTTAACATTCTCACTTTATTTATGTAAATAAGACACATTGAATGTATGACCTGTCATTGTTTGCTCTAAAACAAAAAACAAATAAAATTGAAGATATAAAAAAATTAATAAAAAAATAATAATATTATATAAATATATATATATATATATATATATATATATATATATATATTTATTTATATATATATATAGCAACTGTAAATATTCCTGTATATTCATTTGCATGTCTTAGACAGGTCTGCAACCCTGTCTTTCACCATTATCACCCAGCAAACAGCACTTCCACTGCAGCAAGGGATTCTGGGAAATGACATGCAAATGAGCACACAGTGCCACTTTTTATCTCATGCTCACATTACATGAGCAACCCTTAGTCAATGCATGCTGCTTTAAACACAGCTTTTAAGCAAGGACTTGGGAGATGCAAAGTCAGTTAACCCACTCACAGACATGTTTCAACCTTGATGGGTATCATCAGTGTGAGGTTGGCTTGCTGACATTTGCTGACATTTGCTCAAATGAGATAAGCATCTCCCAAGTCCTTGCTTAAAAGCTGTGTTTAAAGCAGCATGCATTGACTAAGGGTTGCTCATGTAATGTGAGCATGAGATAAAAAGTGGCACTGTGTGCTCATTTGCATGTCATTTCCCAGAATCCCTTGCTGCAGTGCAAGTGCTGTTTGCTGGGTGATAATGGTGAAAGACAGGGTTGCAGACCTGTCTAAGACATGCAAATGAATATACAGAAATATTTACAGTTGCTTTATGCTTTACTGTGGAGGGTTTTAGTCACTTTTTTCACCCACCATAACCTTAATAGTCGTATACACATATACACATATACACATATACACATATACACAGTGCTTGACAAATCACCCAAAAATCTACTCGCCGAACCAAAAAATCTACTCGCCACCTAGTCCCGCCTCTAGTCCCGCCCCCAACCCCGCCTCTAATCCCGCCCCCAGCCCCGCATTTAAAAAAACCCATAAATGAAATAAATTTAATAAATTTCTAGTAAGAACATTCGTTTTTGACATAAGTTTATTTATTGTATTACATTATACTACAATTAGTCCTTGTTTTGTGTGTGTGTATGTGTGTATAAATGTCGAATCTAGAAAAAAAAGCCAGATGTGAATGACTAGTTTCCTGCACCCCTTAACTAGTGCCTGGATGCCCCCGCTTCAGAATGTTTAAAGCAGCAATCCCACCTGGGATCTTACCTGATCCGCAGACCCTCAATGTCCAGGTACCTCATTCCCACAATGTTATACATTGGAGGGGATGTGTTCCCTACCTGTCTTCTGGGTTACGGGGGATTCCAATGTCTTCTGTGTGAGTCAGATCTGGAAGAAAGCAGTATAGGTTATTTCGGTGTAGTATAGGGCAGTTAAGATATACAGGGTAAATAAAATATCCAGATCCAGATTTTGAGACAGAGAGAGGGTGAGACAGAGAGAGGGTGAGACAGAGAGAGGGTGAGACAGAGAGAGGGTGAGACAGAGAGAGAGAGAGAGAGAGGGTGAGAGAGAGACGGAGAGAGGGTGAGAGAGAGACGGAGAGAGAGACGGAGAGAGGGTGAGAGAGAGACGGAGAGAGGGTGAGAGAGAGACGGAGAGAGGGTGAGAGAGAGACGGAGAGAGGGTGAGAGAGAGACGGAGAGAGGGTGAGAGAGGACGGAGAGAGGGTGAGAGAGAGACCGAGAGAGGGTGAGAGAGAGATGGAGAGAGGGTGAGAGAGAGGGTGAGAGGGAGAGAGAGAGGGAGAGACAGAGGGAGAGAGAGAGGGTGAGAGACGGAGAGAGGGTGACTGTGGGGGGATGGGGTGACTGGGTGGGGTGATGGGAGACTGGGTGGGGTGATGGGGTGACTGGGTGGGGTGATGGGGTGACTGGGTGGGTGATTGGGTGGGGTGACTGGGTGGGTGATTAGGTGGGGTGACTGGGTGGGTGTTTGGGTGGGGATTACTGACTGACTGGGTGGGGATTACTGACTGTCTGACTGGGTGGGGTGACTGGGCAGGGGGGTGGGATGACTGACTGGGTGGGGGGTGACTGACTGGGTGGGGGGGTATGACTGACTGACTGGGTGGGGGGGTATGACTGGGTGGGGGGGGTTATGACTGACTGGGTGGGGGGGGGTTATGACTGACTGGGTGGGGGGGTATGTTTGACTTGGTGGGGGGGGGTATGATTGACTGGGTGGGGGGGTATGACTGGGTGGGGGGTATGACTGACTGGGTGGGGGGGGTTATGACTGACTGGGTGGGGGGGGGTTATGACTGACTGGGTGGGGGGGTATGTTTGACTTGGTGGGGGGGGGTATGATTGACTGGGTGGGGGGGTATGACTGGGTGGGGGGTATGACTGACTGGGTGGGGGGGGTTATGACTGACTGGGTGGGGGGGTATGACTGACTGGGTGGGGGGGTATGACTGACTGGGTGGGGGGTATGACTGACTGGGTGGGGGGTATGACTGACTGAGGGGGTATGACTGACTGGGTGGGGGGGGGTATGACTTACTGGGTGGGGGGGTATGACTGACTGGGGGGGTATGACTGACTGGGTGGGGGGGTATGTTTGACTTGGTGGGGGGGGGTATGATTGACTGGGTGGGCGGGGTATGACTGACTGGGTGGGGGGTATGACTGACTGGGTGGGGGGGGTTATGACTGACTGGGTGGGGGGGTATGACTGACTGGGTGGGGGGGTATGACAGACTGGGTGGGGGGTATGACTGACTGAGGGGGTATGACTGACTGGGTGGGGGGGGTATGACTTACTGGGTGGGGGGGTATGACTGACTGGGGGGGTATGACTGACTGGGTGGGGGGGAGTATGACTGACTGGGTGGTGGGGAGTATGACTGACTGGGTGGGGTGGGGGGATGACTGGGTGGGATGGGGGGATGACTGACTGGGTGGGATGGGGGGATGACTGACTGGGTGGGGTGGGAGGATGACTGACTGGGTGGGGGGATGACTGACTGGGTGGGGTGGGGGGATGACTGGGTGGGGTGGGGGGATGACTGGGTGGGGTGGGGGGATGACTGACTGGGTGGGGTGGGGGGATGACTGACTGGGTGGGGTGGGGGGTACCTTTGGTGTCCTACACGTTCACACACACACACACACACACACACGGACAGGGGGGGGAAATCCCCTGCCTCGCGCGAGCAGCCACGGGGACAGGAGCGGAGACCAAAGGGGAAGCAGGTTTGGGGGGGGGGGGGGAACATTCCCCGCTGTCATCTCCTGCCCCACGCGAGCAGCCACGGGGACAGGAGCGGAACCGGAGGGCAAGCGGGACCGGGGAGTGGGTGGGGGGGAAATCCCCTGCCGTCATCTCCTGCCCCGCGCGAGCAGCCACGGGGACAGGAGCGGAGACTGAGGGGATGAGAAGGGAAGCGCGAGCAGGAGACAGGGACCGCGCACGCGAGGAGCAGCCATTACTTACCCCTGCAGAGAAGGGCTCCATTCCGCGTCACGACCGCGTCACGGCCAATCAGCCAGGAAGATATTTTGTTTTGTTATTTATTTATTTTTTTAAATTTGTGGGGGGGTGGGGAAGCGGAGACAGCCACGGGGACCGAGGGGAACACCCCTGCTGGCATCGGGAGCAGCCACGGGCACTGGGGGAAAGCGGGGATCGTAGGGCAACCGGGACGGGGGAACATCGCCCACTGTCATCTCCTGCCCCGCGCAAGCAGCCACAGGGACAGGAGCAGAACCGGAGGGCAAGCGGGGCAGGGGGGGGGGGAGATGGGGGGAGAAATCCCCTGCTGTCATCTCTTGCCCGACAGGAGCGGAGACTGGAGGGGATGAGGAGGGAAGCGCGGGCAGGAGACGGAGACGGACCGCGCGCGCGAGGAGAAGCCATTACCCCTGCAGAGAAGGGCTCCATTCCGCGTCACGACCAATTGGCCAATCAGCCAGGAGGATATTTTTTTTGTTATTTTTTTTTTAAAAATTTTTTAAAATTTGCGCAGAGCAGGGGGGAAAAGTAGCTGGCCACGGGCCAATTTCCGTTCGCACCTGGCGAGTGGGCGACCGGGTTTGTCGAGCACTGCATATACACATATACACATATACACATATACACATATACACATATACACATATATATATATATATATATATATATATATATACAGTGTTCGACAATCCTATATATTTACACGCCCGGGGCGTGTGGATTTAACCCCCGGGCGAGTAAATATTGGCCCAAGCAGCACACGTGTTTTTTTTTAAATTTCCCCAGTTCGCGCTCAAATTTCCCCCGTTCGCGCTCAAATTTCCCCAGTTCGCGCTCAAATTTCCCCCGTTCGCGCTCAAATTTCCCCCGTTCACGCCAATTTAAAAAAAAAAAAAAAAGTAATCTCCCTCCCTGATTGGAGGAAGAGGGCCGGCTGGCAGCTCTGGGTCCCCTCAGGTCCCCGGATGTAGGCTGGAAGGGGGGTCCCCGGATGTAGGCTGGGGGGGGGGTCCCCGGATGTAGGCTGGGGGGGGGGGGTCCCCGTGGCTGCTTCTGCTGCCCAGGGCTGGAAGACAAGGTAGGCGCTTCCCCTCTGTCCCACGCTCCTTTGGCACCCGCGCGGGCAGGGTAATAGGAGCGGGGAAGAAGGGAAGCAGCCTGGCGGGAGGTAGAGGGAGGGGGGTGCGCGTGCGCACGCGCTGGAGGGGGGGGTTGGCAATGTTCCCAGCCACGTTTCCCATCGGGGAGGTTGGTGTGGCCCGTGCGGCTGTTCCTAGCATGGCTGCCTGACCCCCCTCCTGGCTGCAGCCTGGGTGCACGCGCGGCTTGCCACATTTCCCATCGGGGAGGTTGGTGGCCGTGCGCCTGTCCGGCTGTCCCCCCGCTGGTCCCCGATCCTCCCGCTAGCCCCCCGATCCTCGCGCTGGCCCCCCCATTCTCGCGCTGACCCCCCGATCCTCCCGCTGGCCCCCCGATCCTCGCGCTGGCCCCCCCATCCTCGCGCTGCCCCCCGATCCTCCCGCTGCCCCCCCCATCCTTCCGCTGGCCCCCCCATCCTCCCGCTGGCCCCCCATCCTCCCGCTGGCCCCCCATCCTCCCGCTGGCCCCCCGATCCTCGCGCTGACCCCCCCATCCTCCCGCTGGCCCCCCCATCCTCCCGCTGGTCCCCGATCCTCCCGCTAGCCCCCCGATCCTCGCGCTGGCCCCCCCATTCTCACGCTGACCCCCCGATCCTCCCGCTGGCCCCCCGATCCTCGCGCTGGCCCCCCCATCCTCCCGCTGGCCCCCCCATCCTCCCGCTGGCCCCCCCATCCTTCCGCTGGCCCCCCCATCCTCCCGCTTGCCCCCCGATCCTCGCACTGACCCCCCCATCCTCCCGCTGGCCCCCCCATCCTCCCGCTGGCCCCCACATCCTCCCACTGGCCCCCCCATCCTCCCGCAACTCCTGCCCGATCCCCTGGCATGTGGAGCAGCATGTGGAGGACAAGCAGGCCCTGGAGGAACAGGTAGGCCCCCACCCTTCCAATGAATACCAACCCAGTCACCCACCCAGTGTGTGTGTGTGTCTGAGTGTGTGTCTGAGTGTCTGTGAGTGTGTGTGTGTGTGTGAGTGTTTGTGTGGGTGAGTGTCTGTGAGGGTGTCTGTGAGTGTGGGTGTCTGTGAGTGTGGGTGTCTGAGTGTGGGTGTCTGTGAGTGTGTCGGTGTGTGGGTGGGTGTGAGTGTGTGTATTTGTGTGTCTGTGAGTGTGGGTGTCTGTGAGTGTGGGTGTGATTGTGTGTTTGTGTCTGTGAGTGGGTGTGTCTGTGTGTGTCTGTGTGTGTCTGTGAGTGTCTGTGAGTGTGTGTGTGTGTGTGTGTGTGTGTGTGTGTGTGTGTGTGTGTGTGTGTGTGTGTGTGTGTGTGTGTGTGTGTGTGTGTGTGTCTGTGTGTGTATCTGTGTGTGAGTGTATGTGTCTGTGAGTGTATGTGTCTGTGAGTGTATGTGTCTGTGTGTATGTGTCTGTGTGTATGTCTGTGAGTGTATGTGTCTGTGAGTGTTTGTGTGAGTGAGTGTTTGTGTGAGTGAGTGTTTGTGTGAGTGAGTGTTTGTGTGAGTGAGTGTTTGTGTGAGTGAGAGTTTGTGTGTCTGTGAGTGTTTCTGTGAGTGTTTGTGTGTTTGAGTCTGTGAGTGTGTCTGTGAGTGTTTGTGTGTGTTTGAGTCTGTGAGTGTGTCTGAGTGTGTCTGTTTGTGTATGTGTCTGTGAGTGTATGTGTCTGGGAGTGTATGTGTCTGTGAGTGTATGTGTGTCTGTGAGTGTTTGAGTGAGTGTGTGTGTCTGTGAGTGTTTGTGTGTCTGTGAGTGTTTGTGTGTGTCTGTGAGTGTGTCTGTGAGTGTTTGTGTGTGTTTGAGTCTGTGAGTGTGTCTGAGTGTGTCTGTGAGTGTATGTGTCTGTGAGTGTATGTGTCTGTAAGTGTATGTGTCTGTGAGTGTATGTGTCTGTGAGTGTATGTGTGTCTGTGAGTGTTTGAGTGAGTGTGTGTGTCTGTGAGTGTTTGTGTGTGTCTGTGAGTGTTTGTGTGTGTCTGTGAGTGTGTGTCACCCTCTCCCGGTGTCACCCTCTCCCTGTGTCACCCTCTCCCTGTGTCACCCTCTCCCTGTGTCACCCTCTCCCTGTGTCACCCTCTCCCTGTGTCACCCTCTCGCTGTGTCACCCTCACCCTTTCGCACTCACCCTTTCCCTGTCGCCCTCTCCCTGTGTCACCCTCTCCCTGTCGCCCTCACCCTTTCCCTGTCGCCCTCTCCCTGTGTCGCCCTCTCCCTGTCGCCCTCACCCTCTCCCTGTCGCCCTTTCCCTGCCGCCCTCTCTCTGCCGCACTCTGCCGCACTCTCTCTGCCGCACTCTCTCTGTCTTTGTCTCTCATTCTCTGTGTGTGTGTTCTCTCTATCTCTCTGTGTCTCTCTCGTTCTCTCTCATTCTGTCTCTCTTTCTCTGTGTGTCTCTCTATCTCTGTGTGTCTCTCTTTCTCTGTGTGTCTCTCTTTCTCTGAGTGTCTCTCTTTCTCTGTGTGTCTCTCTTTCTCTGTGTGTCTCATATCTCTCTCTCTCTGTGTGTGTCTCTCTGTGTGTGTGTGTGTCCCTCTCTACCCCTCCCTCTCTACCCCTCCCTCTCTCCCCCTCCCTCTCTCCCCCTCCCTCTCCCTCCTCTCTCTCTGTCTCTCTGTCTCTTTCTCTGTGTCTCTCTCTGTGTGTGTGTCTGTCTCTCTCTCTGTGTCTCTCTCTGTGTCTCTCTCTGTGTCTCTCTCTCTCTCTCACACTCTGGATCTCTTATTTACCCTATATATCTTAACAGCCCTATACTACACTGCACTAACCTATACTGCTTTCTTCCAGATCTGACTCAAGCTTCACACGGAAGACATCGGAACCCCCCCTAACCCAGAAGACAGGTAGGGAACACCTCCCTTCCAATGTATAACATTGCGGGAATGAGGTACCTGGACATTGAGGGACTGCGGATCAGGTAAGATCCCAGGCGGTATTGCTGCTTTAGATATTGTGAAGCGGGGGCATCCAGACACTGGTTAAGGGGTTCAGGAAACTAGTCATTCACACCTGGCTTTTATTTCTAGATCCGACATTTACACACACACACACACACACACACACACACACACACACACACACACACACACACACACACACACACACACACACACACACACACACACACACACACACACACACACACACACGTAACAAGGACTAATTGTAGTATAATGTAATACAATAAATTCATTTATGTCAAAAACGAATGTTGTTCTGGCTAGGAATTTATTAAATGTATTTTATTTATATATTTTATTTTAAATCGGGGGTTGGGGGCGGGACTAGGGTGGGGCTAGGGGCGGGGTTGGGGGCTGGGTTGGGGGCGGTACTAGGTGGCGAGTAATTTTTTTGGTTGGGCTAGTAGATTTTTGGGTGATTTGTCGAACACTGTATATATATATATATATATATATATATATATATATATATATATATATGCAAATATAGCTGTATGCTCATCTGCATGTCTTAGGCAGGTCTGCATATATATATATATATATATATATATAACGAATAAACAAGAACAGTAGGCACTCCGTCTGGAAAATCAAGATGATGGGTGCAAATCCTATATAGAGTAAATAGGCAATACGATACCGTGTTTGAGACGAATATCAAGAGGCAGCACTCCAAAGGTAGTCAAAATTTTTTGTATTATCAAGACATCATATCCAACGTTTCGGTCCTTCGTGCGGGACCTTTCTCAAGGTGATGTGAATACAGAATGCAGCAGCACATATAAATACCCTCAAAAACCCATGACACACAGATGTAACTTATAATTAACATTAAAACAATACCTGGTAAGCATAATGATGGACTCTGCCATGTCTCTGAACCTCCCAGCGTTGTCTGGAACGCAGGGATACACCCATTTGGTGAAACGCACTCACTGCGCATGCGCAGGTCAGGGGTGAAAGGCAAGAAGTCAAGTAATCCCTGGTGCGTGTCACAAAGCCAGAGGGGGCGCCTACAATCAGTGGAACGCATGCCGAGCTGAAACGGAGCCATCTGCGCATGCGCGACTAGTAGCAGTGAAAAAAATAATAATAATCAGCACATCTACAGGGGAACCGATCGTCCGCGATCTGCATGCAACAGCGCATGCGTGGGAGGTCTAATGTACGCTATGGCATGATAAATGCACAAGAGATATGCAGACTGAAAACAAAATGGCCATTACCTCGCTGACATAGCTCCGTGTTAGAAAAACCAACCTAATAATACTGAATATATAGGCATGAATAGATAAGAATTCCAAAAACAATCAATTGACCACTATTAATCAAGACTATCAAGACTCCAGTATGAGCAAAGAGCATAGTCGATGAAAATATACATTCTTAATTAGACTTCTCTGAATCAAAAAACTTCAATTATTTCTGAAGGAGGCGTGTACATACAGTAGCGGCAGCTTTTATTTGAAGTAATGCCGGCGGCATGCCGGGATCTACTCCGGCTGCCGCCACTCAAGACCACGCGCCGCCGCGTTTCCCCCACGCACCCCCCCTCCACTTCGCGCGCATTTTACCCCCCTTCCCGACCCCGAACCCGGCTCCTGCTCTGCCCCTCTGCTTCCCCGCACCCCCGCTTACCTTACTTTAATCTCCAGGGGTGTCGGGGAAGCCGGGGAAGCCGGGCGCGCACGTGACTGTGACGTCACAGTGCGCCGCAATGCGCCGCGTCTCCACGCTTCCCACACGCATCCTGCCGCCGGCATTACATCAAATAAAAGCTGCCGATACTGTATATACCTGTACATAAAAATGTGTGTGTGTCCCCTGCATGTCTGCCGTGAGGTCCAGTACTGTGCTATGCTGCTGTTTCATTCAGCCAAAGAATCTCTGGGACATAACACCTGAGTCGCCCTAAAGGCGTTAGCCTTTGGCAGCAGACAATGGGTGTCAGCATTTGCTGCCGTTTGCTGATGTTTGGTAATGTTGCAGTTGTTGTATTGCATTCTGAAACTCACCAGCCCTCTCATCCTCTGTACCCAATGTGTTAACCTGCCCTACCTATAGATTGCAAGCTCTTTTTGGCAGGGCCTCTTATAACAACACATTGCAGGCGTATCTTACCTCTCCTAACACAGCACATTGCAGGTCTATCCTACCTCTCCTAACACAATAGTAAATGTCCCCTGTAAATGTTACTTATGCCTGTAATCATATCTGTAACTGTCTATCAAATGTCTGTAAATGGAATGTATAACTTTTGTTAATTTAATGCAACCATGTACTGTATTGTTATAACTCTGGCTTTTCCTGTGTCTCTTGTGTAACAAAATAATTGTAGGTGTTCTCAAACTTACTGTAAAGTGTTTCGAGGCCCCCTTAAGTGAAGGCCTGTATTTACTTTAAAAAAAAAAAACGATGTTGAGTGTAAAAATATATTTAGTGTGCAGGTATATGAAGTGTCCTACTTCAAACATACATGTTCAAACTATGACACTAGAAAAAATCTAAATGATGCAGACATACTTTAGAGGGTTTTTTTTCCATGAGAATATTTGTTTAAAAATAACACTGAATGCATATAACGTGAGAAGGCAGTTTATTTTTATCATTTATTTTTCTTGCAGACAAGTTGGAGAATGCGAAAGAAGAAAATTTGGGAATGCATCAAGTTCTGGATCAGACATTACAAGAACTCAACAGTTTATAATACAAAGTGAAGACACTTTTGCCTATCTAAACTATACATTCCTAGAAATTTATTACATTTCCATCAATTATACGTAAACATACCGGCAGGGGAAGTGACCAAATATTTTATTTTTTAAAACGTCTTTCTCAAGTATAAACATACAGTAAACTCTCACTTTATGTTGGTGCATCATACTTTTTAATATAACTTTTTAGAATATGGTTCTGTGAACATTTAATTATAACGTAGCCAAATGTGCTGATTTTTTTTTTTGTCTTATTTTGCTGTTACGGGACCACAAAGTTGAAGTTGTATGATTAGAAATGATTGAATACCAGCAGTAAAATCAAACTAGGACAATAGCCAAAAATGTTTATATTTACAGTGTTCGACAAACCTATACATTTGCACGCCCCGGGCGAGTGGATTTAACATCGTGGTGAGCTCCTATCGGCCCAAGCAGCACACGTGTGGTACTAGGTGGCGAGTAGATTTTTTTGTTCGGCGAGTAGATATTTTGGTGATTTGTCGACCACTGGTTTTATATATATATATATATATATATATATATATATATATATATATATATATATGTAGCCATGGTCTCCAGCAGCTCCTTGAGACCCCCCTCTCTTGGTGCAGCAGGGTCGCGGGTGCCGCCGGAGCGAGCGACGGACCCGACGGCTGCTTCCAAGGGTAGGGGCCGGAGCAGGGAGTAGTGCTCTGCCTCCGCGAGCGGGCCGGTTGCCGGGGACGCGATCGGGCCGTCGCTAGGGCCGCGATCGCGTCTCTAAGGTCCCGGCGGCTCGGTAAGCAGAGCGCCGCCATTACAGGTGCGTTGCGCATGCGCAAGGGCACCGGACCGCCGGGAAGACCCCAGATAGATCGCGCATGCGCAGGGCTAGTTAGCCAGTTACGGCAGGCCTTAGGAAGTCGCGCGAGCGTGAGAGTAGGTAGGGAAAGGTTGAGGCGGCCCCTAAAGACTCGTGCATGCGCAGGGCAAGTGCGCACGCGGCCCCAATGCCAAGATAGGCTCTATGGGACTACAACTCCCATGGAGCATAGCGAGGGAGGTACCAGGTGCCTCATAGGAGACAATAGGGCTGCATGATTGCGCTGGCAAGAGAAGGATACATTTCGCGCACTTAGCCACGCTGGCAGTTTGAGTCAGGGAGCTGTGAGGGAAGGAAGGGTGCGGGGAGTGAGTGCAGCTCCTGCACCCAGATAGGTACCCACACCCCAGGTAGGCCCCAACTCCCCACTAGGTTAGTGGGTAAGTGCTGAGGGAGGCCCAAGATAGGGACGCTGCCCTTAGTGTAGTGCTGCCTTGTCAGAGTCACGGCTGTCAGTGCTGTGAGGTCTGACAGGCAGGCACCTTGTTGCTCACCACTTTGGCTGCAAGCATCCAGTGGGTCACAGCTTGTTGCTGCAGGCGCTGGGACCAGTTAGTTAATAGTGAGGCAGAGGGGACTCGGGTAGAACGGGAGGAGGTAGTGCGGGTGCAGGGGGTCAGGGACCCCTGCATAAGATAGGCTACCCCGTAGGCCCTAGGAGTTTTCCCCAAAGCCATTACAGGTTGCTGTGCTGTAGGGACAGCCTATAGTATAGCGCGTGTCACGTAGTGCTGTAGGGACAGGCCCTATGTTAGGGATCCTGTCACAGTAGGGTAGATTAGATAGGGACACAGCGGACGCTGCGGTTCCTGCTAAGAGGTTCAGATCCAAGTTGGGGTTCGCAGAGACTGTTTCCAGGTTGGGATCGCCCCTGGTGGTCCGCATGCAAGGAGGCGGGTTGGGGATCAGATGACGTCATCCTACGACTGATCCTTTGTGAAGTTGTTGCTGATCTGAGCACCGAAGTGCTCGGCAGGTACTATACCGTCATACGTGCACCAACGGGCCCTTAGTGTAATTGTGGCTGCGCAGTCACCCATTGCCTATCTCTGCAAGAGTGCGGGACATTGGGTGGGGTTCTTTGGACACTGGGTGGGATCACCTGGTGTTGGGGAAGCGTCCTGCGGGACGTCGCAGTAAGTGTCTCCTCGAGAGAGGGACACCTGTTCTGATATGTTTGTATGGTCTTGTGTTATACTGTATGTTGTTTCCAGTAAATGGTATTAGTTAATATATATATCACTGTGTGTGAGTATTGATTATTTGTGTGTGTCCTGCGAGGAACCACTCCCCCTATGGTGGGAGCCATCGCAGGTGGAGGCGCTGAATTGAGTAAGTGGTTACCCCATATACATTGCCCCAGGTTCCCCGTGGCAGAAGCTCATCCCTCCTGTGAGCCAACAGGTAATGCACCACCCCTATGGTAACACTGTATGTTTCTCCGCACCCACAGTATAATCTGCGATTGGGGGGGGAATACCCGTTACATATATATATATAATCAAAACATGAATAGACGATACCGTTCAGTGGCTAACGAAATGCTATTATTCTTGCGAGTTTTCGAGATACACTGATCTCTTCTTCCGGCGATGTTACAATGAATGAAGCTAAAAAGGGTGTTAAAACTTAAAAACAGTGCATACTGGAATGTGATCTGTGATGGAAGACAATCTCTCCCCCGTGCAGTTTTATGGCTAGAGGTGATCTCAGAACCCCGAAAGAGAGACGGCTGCATGAAGGAACAGTGCACCCGTACTTTATTTTGGTTGTGGCTAATAAACCACTATAGTTGAAAGTTTCCCATCGTGTCTAGCATCTTACTGACCCCGCTGCGAGGCCGTCCTGCCACACTACCCATAACATTGATACACACCCCCACTCCACACACACATTTTGTAAAGCGCTGTGTACACTGTGGGCTCTTTGCCTATTTATATTCACATACAACCACACACACATACTCTCACATCACTGACATTCAGTGACATTTAATCACCTCTAGTCATAAAACTGCACGGGGGAGGGATTGTCTTCCATCACAGATCACTGTTTTTAAGTTTTAACACCCTTTTTAGCTTCATTCATTGTAACATCGCCGGAAGAAGAGATCAGTGTATCTCGAAAGCTCGCAAGAATAAAAGCATTTCGTTAGCTACAGAACGGTATCGTCTATTCTTTTTTTATTATTAAAGCTTGGCTAACACGGTACTGATACCTCTGCATCTATATATCTATCTATATATAGCAAATAGAAATATTACTGTATGCTCATTTGCATATCTTAGACAGGTCTGCAACCCCCCTTTCACCATTATCACCCAGCACACAGCACTTCCACTGCAGCAAGGGATTCTGGGAAATGACATGCAAATGGACACACAGTGTCAACTTTTGCTTCAAAACCATTTTTAACATGGTTCCCTATAGGCTTAAGCTTGCTGCATGGTCACAGCTTTGAACACAGCCAGGGTTAAGATGCATAGCCAGAAAACCCACCCACAGACAGCCTTTTCGACCTTAATGGGTCTCATCAATGTGGGGTTGGTTAACTGGCTATGCAATAAAGCAATGAGGATGGGGTTTACCATACTTAGTTAAGTTATGGTGGGTACCCACCATATCTTAACTATCTATATATATATATTTTAAGTTATGGTGGGTGAAAAAGGTGACAGAAAACCTCCACCGTTAGCATATAGCCAATAAAAAATATCACTTGTGAGCACATTCACATGTCTTAGACAGGTCTGCAACCCTGCCTTTCAACCATTATCACCTTGCATACAGTGCACCCACTGCAGCAAGGGATTCTGGGAGATGACATGCAAATGAGCACACAATGTTTCACCTTTGCCTGGAATATCCATTCACATGGAGCTCATTTAAGCTGATGTATCGCCGTTCACACAGCTTTTAAACACAGCATGGGACTAGCAAAGCAAGTTTAAACCACTCACAGACATGTTTCAACCTTGATGGTATATATATATATATATATATATATATATATATATATATATACACACGCACGCTTTATTAGGCAAATACTACATACATACACATATACATATGTAGTATTTGCCTAATAAAGTATATTCCTTAATATGTGAATGGACATCACTCCATATTCTTGCAGACCACTCCTAAATGTCCCAGAATATAACAATGTGTGTGATGGAACAGATGAATTTTAATTCCAGTCTGATTAGGTCATAGTCCTCACTTGGGAGGGAGATGCAATATACTGTACAATGAGAATGAGACAAGCAAGGGATTATGGGAGGAAATAAGAAGCACAGCATATCCTTGATGCAATAAAATTAATTAAATTGGTAGGATTTTTGACAATTTGGTACCTGTAATTAGCTACTCCTATAGGAAATGTTTAGCTGAAAGAACTTCCAGCCCCCTTGTTATTTTCTTTTGGAAAATTTCAGTTGTAGGGATTTGAATGGAGCCGAAATATTTCCTAGCAATGGAGAAACTGCTTCAATCTATATTGAATAAAGATCTCAGGCGCCTACTGTTTTTGTGCAAGCATTTGTACCATGCCAATATATATTGCAGGTGGGAGAGACGGTTAGTGTGTGAGGTTATCATCTAGCATGATCACCTAGCAAAGTACTCTAAAATGTCTATGGTTTTATTTAATATGCTTTGACATGGCTGCTTCGCTATGCTGGAAAATATATTGGTCATATTCATTGCACTAACATGAGTTAGCAGCATATTAAAGGTGCCGGTTACTACCACCTAGCCCCACATAGCCCAGCCGGAGCTGCTACCGGCACACATACGGAGGTAAATTTCTTTTGAAGCAGGGAGGGTCACCGGTGCTGAATTATACGAATTTCGGCTCCGGAGACCCCCTGCTTCAATCCTATATCTCCCCCCCCCTCCATCCCTCCAAAAAAAGAGAAGCAGGATTCCGGAAAGGCAAAAATCGATATATCGAACCCTATTTTCCCATTGACTTCCATTAACTCCATATAACTGATGAGGCGTTCCTACAGAAAACAATTCAGCCACAAGACATAATAAAATCACAATTAAGAATGCAGCAAACCTTTTTGAAGCACACATTTAATGGAATATTGATCATTTTATGATATAATAATGGTTATAATAAGTCACAAAGTAAAAAAAAACGTACTTACCGGAAACTGTTGATTGCCGTTTGAGGCGGTGGTACAGAGAATTTTGGTGGAATGGGGGTTACTGGGCGGTAGTACCCCCCACCCAAATTAATAATTCAGAGTTTCAAAATTCTATTAAAGTGAATTTAACATTCTATAGATCAAATTTCTTCCCTAATTTATCAATTTCGTATATATCAAGTGTAGCCCATCGACCGCCCCTCCCCCCGCCAACCTCATATCGGGTACCCTAGGGTGTTTCATGGTCTGGCTACATGTCTGTGTGTGGTGCATACCTGCTGGCAACAGGAGGGCCTGAGTCTCCCACGGTGACATGGGGACAACATGACAGGTCTCTGGGGTGAATGCCTTCGTTCTCCTTCAATGGTGCAGCGCCTCCATCTGTAGTATGCCCCAGGGATATGGGGTGGAATCCCTACTGCAGAATCCCCTCCCAGAGATGAGAGATTCCAGTCTCACACAATGTCTCTTTTAAATAGCAACAGCTCTTTATTATCCTCCCAGCAGTAGCAGTCAATGCAATGTATACACAGCCAGCCAGCTGTCCTCCTTCAAGACGTCCCTGCCTCCACTCTGGGCCTAATGGCTACCCAGAGTGGGGCTAGCTCTTCCCTCACCCCCTAAGCAGGGTGAGAGGTACTTGGTCCACCTACCTATATCTATCAGCTCTACTCATTAGGCTCTAACCTTCTCTCTCACTCTACTAACACACTCCCACTAACTCACTAGACTGACTCATACACTTGACTCACTCTCTAAATAGGAAGTTGCACTGCCATAATTAGATTCAGCAGTCACTACCCCTGTGCCTCTTGATTGAACACAGAGTCTGGTGACCTCCCTTCACTATCTCAGGGCAAGTGCTTGAAGTGGGGAAAACCCATGATAACTCATGGCAAACCTGCCCTTACACAGTGATTACTGCCAGGAGGAGAGTAAAAATATAGTCCATAAACTTACCAGGGCTAAACTCTCCCTCAGGTGGAATCCAATGGTCCCCACTTGGACCTAATTTGCAGGGCCATCTTGCAGGTGAACAACCTGTAAACAATACAGACAATGAAATTAATACATCCACAGAACTATAACACCCAGATGGTGATATAAACAGCGGGAAACTTCCAACATGGAGAACCCTCAGTAATAATGGCGGGGATCAGGCTTCCTTATTTCCCATCCATTATGATCTACAATCTTAACAAAGAAGGGCTGAAGAGGCCCATTCTCCAGTCTGTACACTATCTTGTGCATGTATATGTTCCTGTCTGGACTCCAAACTCTCATTAGGGAACATATCTCTTCTTCCTTCAGATACACAGAGCTACTGCGCTTAATTCTTAGATATTCAATGACAGGGTCTCTGAGTCAGGTGTCTCTCTGATCCTCAATCTCCTGCATGATTGGCTCTGGTACATACGGGAACTCATACCCATGATACTGTCTGTATCTCGCCACTATGGCTCTATCTGCTCTGCTTAATTTGGTCAGTTTCCGGTTCCAAGCCTTTCCTGGCAGTACCCAGTACTTAGGCTCCTCAGGCGCAATGTCATCATATAAGATGGATGAACCTTTGGGTGTCTCTACTTTCTGCATGATCTCTCCATCTATTGTAGATAAGGAAAGCCGTCTGAAGAGCTCAAAGGCAATGTACCTGATGGCATATGCCAGTGGTAAACATAATGGAGAATAAAGGAGCGTGAGTAGGGAGAGGATGTTGGAGAGATCACTGCTAACCAAACTGAGACAAAGCAATGTCGTTGTATGTGGTGCAGTGTGATAGGAATCAGCCTGGAGTTGCAAGTACTCACAATGAAGCCGTCCTCCGTTGCTCTCACTCTCTCTCCCCATGTCACTGTGTCGAAGGTAAGTGACGTCCCTCCCCGGCACGGGCACGATCCGATGTATCAGGAAGGAGATGAATGATCGATGCAACAGCCGCTCCAAATTACTGGGACTCACCAGGTAAAAGTTAAAAGCAGTACTTGTTTTTTTTTTATAACTTCAATTTTATTGAAATTTTTTGTCCATATAAGTAGTATCGCATTGTACAAAAAAAAGAACATCCTTTTGTATAACATAAGTAAAAGATACTTGCAATATCTCCCTTATACATGAATACTGTAAATATTAACATATAGCTTCCTTGAAGTAATAAGGTACAGTAGACAATTTAAACTTAGGATCAAAATAGGGATGGGGAAGGAAGGGGGGTGAGAGGAGGGGTGGGAAGCCCAGAGGCTGGTACTACTGTGACTAGTACGATGTCCATTCCACCTTGGTATTCATCTGTTTGGTCTACCGGGTTTGCTTGCTTGATCTCTAAGGTTATATCCATTCTAAGTGCGTCGTCAGTAGGTCTGTTGGGGCGAGCTCCCCCACTTTGAGTGAGAATGCATTTATGACTATCATTGCCAAATTGTGGTTATCTGTATCCCTGGGATATCTGTCTGGGCCAACCAAGGCGTCCAGAATTTTAGAATTTTAGAATTTTGGTGCCAGTGTCGTTAACTAAACGCGTTAATTTTTCCATCTGGCATACATACCATAATCTGTTTCGAATTTTGGGAATATTTGGGATCACAGGTTCTTTCCACAATGCTGCGATCTCGCACCTCGTTGCTGTTGCGAAATGTGCAACTAGTTTGTTTCCGGATTTAGAGAGGCCCGGCCATGGTCTGTTCAAGAGAAACAGCCACGGGTCCGGGGGAATTGCGAGGTCAAAAATCCTCTAGATCCAATTTCTAATTTCTTCCAAAATTGGTGAGATTCGAGGGCACGACCACAGCATGTGTAACAGGTCGGCCGATTCTCCACACTGTTTTGTGCAAAGCGGGGAGTATCCTGGCACAAACCTTGATAATTATAGTGGGGTGAGATACCATCTCATCAGTACTTTATATGCATTCTCCTTCAAAGTTGTGCAGATCAAGCTCTTAGCTGTCGCCTCTAGTATGGCCGACCAGTCTTCCTCCTCCAGTTCCTCTCCTGGGTCTGTTTCCAATCTGACTCTATACGTCGGTTTTTGCTGTTGTTGTGCGCTCCAAGAACCGACCACTTCCTCATACATCTGCGATGTAAGTCCCTGTGTGTCTGTTTCTGTCAGACAGAGCTTTTCAAATGTAGTTAAGGGGAGGGGGGGGGGGGGAGGGGGAAATTTTGTTATAGTACGCTCTGATCTGGAGGTATCGGAAAAATTCGGAGTGTGGGATGTTTTTATCTGATCTGATTTGTTCAAATGATTTGATTTTACTTTGGTTACCTTCCAGATCTCTTAACCTAAGGTATCCATATTTTCACCAGTTAGTTGCTGCGCCTTCCGCTAGACCTGGTGCAAAATCAGGGTTGCCCCAAAGCGGGGACAACAGTGAGTGTTTAGAGGTTAATGCGTGTTTAAATTTGGAAGTCTCCCAAACCGACAATGAGTTAGCCATCGAGGAAAGCGGCCGTCCAGCCAGCCTAGTAGCTGTTTTAGGTAACCAAAGCAGGTTGTTTAACTCCAATGGGGAGCAAAATTTTTTTTCCAGATCTACCCATCTTTTCAATGCTGGGTTAGTCTGCCATTGTGTGAGTTGACACAATTGCGCCGCTTTATAGTAAGATAACAGGCAAGGTACAGCTAGGCCACCCGTCCGGGTGGTTCTTTTCATAATTGTCTTGTTTACTCTCGGTTTTTTCCCTCCCCATATGAAGTTGGAGATTTCAGACTGAAGTGAGAGTATGTCCTTCAGTCTCAGTGGCACTGGTAGTGTCTGAAATAGATAGAGGATACGGGGGAGGATATTCATCTTTACGCTATGTATCCTACCTATCCAGGAGATCCTGTGGGGCACCCACTTTTTTAGGTTCTCTTTCAAGGTTCGAATCAGTTTGGGATAATTTGCTTCGTAGATGCCCTTGTAATCCTTAGGGATGTGGACTCCTAACTATTTGAGATTTTTTTGTTGCCATTTGAAATTGAAGTTCAGACTCAATAATTTTTCTGTTTCTTTTGAGAGGCTTTTATTCAGGGCCTCGGATTTGGTTTGATTTATTTTGAATCCGGATATTCTATGAAATTTTTCTAACAGATCAAATAGTTTCGGCAGACAGGTAAGGGGTTTGGAAATCAATAGCAAGATGTCGTCGGCATACAGGGCCACCTTATGGGATTGAGAATGTATAGTAATCCCTGAAATATCCGCGTTGTTACAGAGCTGTGCTGCTAGGGGATCCATACATAGGGTGAATAGAAGGGGAGATAATGGGCACCCCTGTCTTGTGCCGCTTTTAATTTGGAATATGGTTGACGGGAAGCCCTGGTGTATAACCCTAGCAGAGGGGCCTGAGTATAGCGACATTATCGCGTCACTCACCTGCTCCCCAAAACCGAAGGCCCCAAGCATCTGTTTTAAGTATGGCCAGTCAATCCTGTCAAATGCTTTTTCTGCATCCAGACTTAATATCATAATTTGTATCTTCTGAATATTGGCTATCTCTACCAGATCAATGATTTGTCGGGTGCTGTCCGCAGCTTGTCTATCTTTAATAAAGCCGACTTGATCTGGATGTATCAGTCTGGGCAGGATATGACTCAATCTATTGGCCAGTAATTTGGCGTAAATTTTAATATCTGTGTTAATTAGAGAGATTGGATGATAACTTTTGCAATCCTGCGGATCTTTTCCTAGTTTATAAATCAGTGATATAGACTCTGGAGCATCCGCTCCGGAAACGGAGCTCCCGCTAAAACAGCATTAAACATTCGGAGCAACCATGGGGCTAGGTTCTTACTGAACTTCTTGTAGTAGAGCCCCGAGAAGTCATCTGGACCGGGGGCCTTTGAAGGCTTGAGGTCTTTGATGACCTGGGACAGTTCCTCTAATGTGAATTCTGCTCCCAAGACCTCTCTGTCCAGCTCGCTTAGGCCTGTCAGGTTTGAGCTTGCTAGAAAATCTTCTACAGCTCTTGTAGTTTTAGAGTTATGTGCCACCTTCTCCCCATTATTGTCACGGTTGTGCTCGCCACAAACTCGGGTCGGACCGCGTGGCTGAGGTAGGGTTGTAAAAGCACCGACCTTAAACCTCGCAGGCTGATCCGGATTGCGCAGTTCATAGTCGTACGTAGCAGGGTCTGGATTGGAGAAGACAGCATCGTCGTTGTACAAGCCAGGGTCAGGATAGGAGACGTCAGAATAAACATTGTCCAAGCAGGAGTTCGGCAACAGGGAGTCAGGAGAACCCCGCTTCGGCTTATGAGCGCGGGGGGGGTCTCTGCGCGTGCGGCGACCATGGCCCATGGTACTGGTCTCAGGAGGTGGAAGATAGACCAGATTTACACACCGCCTAGCTGCACGGTTAAACCAGTGCTACAGCGCAAGAGTCCTGAGCGGGCTAGGGAATCCTCTGTAGCAGCGCAGGAACCAGGACACGGCCTCTCTAGATTAGGGAAAGAGTAGGCCCCAGGAACCAGGAAGCTGTAGATACACAGGGAGAGCTCCGCTTCAGTGTAGGAATCCAGGAGACTGAAGGACGCAGGGGTGAAACCTCCGCTTCAGTGCAGGAATCCAGGAGGCTGAAGGACGCAGGGGTGAAACCTCCGCTTCAGTGCAGGAATCCAGGAGGCTGAAGGACGCAAGGGAAAGCTCCGCTTCAGCACAAGGGGAACAGGAAGCTGAAGGACGCAAGGGAAACCTCCGCTTCAGCACAGGAGTACAAGCAAGCGCTTGTGGCAGAACAGTTGGTGACATCCGGTAAGGACTATGCTCGGCAAGGAGCATTATGGGAAGGCAATACTTAAAGGCCAGCAGGCCAATCCCCAGCGGGGGTGTGAAGGTATTGCTCCAATGAAAGAATGCAAGTCTAGGTTGCATAATAGGCTGCACAGCTGCAGTAGATACCAGAGGGAGTGTGTATAGCTTTGGTGAGTGAATCCAGGCTGCAGCAAACATCAGGAGAGCTGTTCCAGAACTGCACCGGTCTGCAAGGTAAGGTAACCAGTAACCCGCGGAGTGGATTCCTGACAGTATCCCCCCCTTCACGTGAGACCTCCGGGCGAACATGAACACTCATAGAGTTGGAGGACTGGGAATTGTTGCTGAACCGTCTAGGATTGGGGTTAGAGTCGTGGTCCAGGGACTCGTGGTTAACCCTTAGTGTACTCCCACCCCCCGGTGAGAACTGCGGCCAGACAGGGTCATCCATGGGTCTTGGGGACATTGAGTTGTTCCTAAAATTCCTTAGGTGGAAAGGATATCCGTAAACGAGCAGTTCTTTGGTGAGTACAGTTCTAGGATATGAGATAGATGGAAGAAACATCCTTGGTACATGGCTCGCCTCGCAAAATGTCTTGGAAATCCAGGGCTGTGAAGAACCAGAGGACTCCAGAGCAGAAACGGAAGAAGGACCCCCACTGAAAGCCCAGTCCTTAATAAAGGAACCGGACTCTAGGATCAGCGGCCCTGCTAGTTGATCGAATATACCAGGAGGGACTTTGTAACAGAAAAAGTCTTGGCTGACCACTGTATGTTGGAATTTGCGAGGAATTTTTCCTCTAGAAGGCTCCCAGGTAATGGTTAGTAAGGGTATAGGCTGGTTGGAAGCTTCTCCCGGTATTGGTATGGAAGGTGACAAGGCATGCAGTAAACCAGGCATAGGGACCGAAATCTTGGGATACGTACAGAGTATTTCCAACTGAGAGGAAATAACAGGGGCAACTGAAAAATCCGAGGCCCCAAACCATGGTTTAGCAGGAGCAGATAAGCAAACAACAGTAGAGCTCTCCAAAACTGGGAAATCTTCATTGGAAGATAGTATTGTCAGTGAATCAGGAATAGACCTTGGAATTTTCCTATCAGGAACTTGAGAAAAAGGCAGAGCCAGGGTAGTGGCGGGAGGGAAACTAACATCAGAAGCTGAAATCTGTACCACAGTGACAGAGACCTGAGAATCAACAAGCAGCAAGTATGACTTATGAAAACTCTTAATGACAGGCACCTTAGGAGTACAAGGAGTTTTCTCTGAAACTGCAATGGCCCTAACCACAGGGGTGCCTAACCTGACACAAACAAGAATAGGTGTGTTTTCTAGTGCAAAATCTCTGATCCCAGGACTCCTAACAGATAGTAAGGGTGTCTGGGTTTGATTAGAGAAAAAATCAGATGTATTGATAAGTGACTTAGAAACAATTACAGAGGTTCTAGATTTGCTGGACATGTGAGAAAAAATACCCTTTAAGACAGGAGCTATAATCTCCTCCCAGAGCAAGCCCATGTTTGCTGGGGCATTTTTAGACACAGCACTGAGGGACTGGGTCTCAGCAAAGGCAGGACAGCTAAATAGCTCAGATTTAAACCCTAAGACTTGTAATATATGCATGGTGACCTCAGACAGTACTAAGGGAGTGACTACAGATATGCTGAACCCTGAAGGATTAGCCTGGACAGAGAAATCAGAGGGGCCCCCAGTCAGGCTAACCATTGTAGGAAGAGATTCAGAATCTGAAGGAAAATCATTACCTCTCAGAGTCTCAGGGCCAGTAAGACACAATTCAGGGAGAGGGGAAACAGTGTGCAGGCTTCTTACTAGTATAAATGAAAAAGCGTCACTTTTGAGAGAAAGCCGTGTGTCAGCAAACCCTCCTGGGAACACAACATGAACCCCAGGAGAGACATATAGACTACTGTATACGTTTAATCCTAAACTTAGTGAAGAGGAGCACCCAGACAGTACACGGGGTTTAAACCTAACTGTACTGGTCTCGGAAGTAGGTATTTGGTAAGGAATGTCTGGGAAACCAAAAATGACTGCAGATTCCACAATGTGGGAACTATGCACTGAAGCAGGGATCACCGCTCTCTGGGCGACAGACTGGTTCAGTGAAATACCCGGGAGGAGGAACTCTGTGGCTAAGCTTAGGGGAAACCCTGACTCCTGAATACATTTTACAGGAACCAGAACTTTAGCTGAAGTCTCCGGAGGTGAAACTGCGGAAACTTGAGCTGAAGCAGGGGATTTATAGCAAAGAATTTCTAGGGAATCCTTAAGGTTAGGGGACTCCTTCAATGCAACCTCTGCTGTCTGACTTGTGGACTCATTCTCTGAGGCTAAAACAAAGGCATTAACTTGGAGGCAGCAAGAATTTACAGGGGTTAATTCAGACCATACCTGAGAGTAAAACATAGCTAGACTTCTCTCTGAATTGGGGAAGACTAGGGATCTCTCTTCTGGTGCTAGGGGCGTGACCTTAGCTGGCAGAGAACAGGGAATTACAAAAGGAAACTCAGAGAACTGCCCCACAGGGGTTAATACAGAAATGACCCTGGGAACAGAACTTAGGGATTCTTTCTCAGACGGGGAAAGCGCACAGGCCTGTTTGGTTGGGGTTACAGTAGACATATCATTGGAATCAGGACACCCGGGCAAACAATCAGGGCTAGGGACCGTGGTAGTAACTACGTTGGAGAGCAATGCTAGTGGGACAGTTTTGTCATCTCCTGGAGAGGAAGGTATGCTCCCAGGTTTAGCAACAGGACTGGCAGCAGAGCGGGACCGCCAAGCGTCAGCGCAGCTGGCGAGGAGGGAATCCTGTTCTCTTATGCAAATGTCCAATGTTATGGAAAGTATGCAGAGTATCTTTTGTACGTGAGCAAACATGAGGAGAGGATCCTCTGGTACTACGTAAATGTCCAATGATAAGGCCAGGGCATGGAGTGTATTACAGGCGGTGGCCAGTTTCACAGGATTCACATTATCCCAGGACAAAGGGGAATCAGGGAAGAGAATACTAGCGGCCAGAAGCTGTTTTAAGTACTTGAGGCGATAAGCCTTCAAAAAGAGATCTTTACGGTATTTTTTTTGCAAAGGGGTTAAACCTTCAAACATAAACGGATCTCCCATTTGAGGTAGTATTTCGCATAGGTACTGGGACTGGTCTGCGGGCCGGGACAGGAGTTCAGACAGAAACTTACCAACCCTCACCACAGGACGGTCCGAGACGTCAGAATAAACATTGTCCAAGCAGGAGTTCGGCAACAGGGAGTCAGGAGAACCCCGCTTCGGCTTATGAGCGCGGGGGGGGGGTCTCTGCTCGTGCGGCGACCATGGCCCATGGTACTGGTCTCAGGAGGTGGAAGATAGACCAGATTTACACACCGCCTAGCTGCACGGTTAAACCAGTGCTACAGCGCAAGAGTCCTGAGCGGGCTAGGGAATCCTCTGTAGCAGCGCAGGAACCAGGACACGGCCTCTCTAGATTAGGGAAAGAGTAGGCCCCAGGAACCAGGAAGCTGTAGATACACAAGGAGAGCTCCGCTTCAGTGTAGGAATCCAGGAGACTGAAGGACGCAGGGGTGAAACCTCCGCTTCAGTGCAGGAATCCAGGAGGCTGAAGGACGCAGGGGTGAAACCTCCGCTTCAGTGCAGGAATCCAGGAGGCTGAAGGACGCAAGGGAAAGCTCCGCATCAGCACAAGGGGAACAGGAAGCTGAAGGACGCAAGGGAAACCTCCGCTTCAGCACAGGAGTACAAGCAAGAGCTTGTGGCAGAACAGTTGGTGACATCCGGTAAGGACTATGCTCGGCAAGGAGCATTATGGGAAGGCAATACTTAAAGGCCAGCAGGCCAATCCCCAGCGGGGGTGTGAAGGTATTGCTCCAATGAAAGAATGCAAGTCTAGGTTGCATAATAGGCTGCACAGCTGCAGTAGATACCAGAGGGAGTGTGTATAGCTTTGGTGAGTGAATCCAGGCTGCAGCAAACATCAGGAGAGCTGTTCCAGAACTGCACCGGTCTGCAAGGTAAGGTAACCAGTAACCCGCGGAGTGGATTCCTGACAATTATATAGGTTTTCATAGAATTGTCTAAATTCCTCGACTATGTTTTTAGGGTTGGCTGTGGTGGTTCCATTTTTTAAATGGATCGCTTGTATATTATAATTTGACTGTTTGGTTTTTAATTTGCGTGCTAGCATGGTATCTGGCCTGTTTGCTTTTCATAGTACTTCCTCTTTGACCAGCTCAGGGATTTGTCCGCCTGAGAGGCCATCAGTAGGTTGAGTTCAATTTTGGTATTTTTTAGCTCTATTAGAGCCTGGGGGTCTGATCTTTTTTTGTGTCCAGATGTGAGGGTATGTAGTTTGGATTGAAGCGCCACAATCTTATTGTTTCTTTCCCTTTTCCTTCTGGCTGCTATTCCGATTAGTGTGTCCCTATGGTTGCCTTTTGGGCCTCCCATAGAGTGGAATGGGCATCTACTGTCCCATAATTTATAGTAAAGAATTGGTTAATCTCCTCACCTACCAGGTCACATATGTCTGGGATTTTTAGAAGTGACTCATTCAGCTTCCAGTTTGCGCCCGGTCTGTCAGAACGAATTTGGTTGCACCTCAGCTCTATTAGCGCATGATCAGACCATGAAATATCATGAATCCCTGCGTGGGAGACCAAAGGGACCAGTCTACTAGAGATGAAGAAGTAGTCGATTCTGCTGTATGCGTCATGGGGATGGGAGTAAAAAGTATAGTTTTTCTCCGTGGGGTGGAGTTCCCTCCATATATCGACTAGCTGGGTTTTTTTAAGGCCTATCTTTAAAGCATCTAATACCTTTTTCCGGGAATTTCTGGCTACTCCAGTCCTGTCCATTTTCGGGTTGAGTGTCAGATTAAAGTCCCCTGTTAGGATAATATGGCCTATGGCAACTTGATGTACTGCACCGACACACTTTATTCGAGCAAATACCCAGTATGTACCTGGCAGATACCTGGAATGCGCCGCTCCTCACCTCTGACAAGCCCCGTTGTGTTTGCCTTCCCAGCCTGGGTTCATGCCTGGCTGACGGGCGGCTGATCTGTTAAATGATAATGATTAGGATTTAATAGGCTGCAATGCTTCGCGTGTCTACCAGATGGCATAAATTCATGAATTGTAATGCAGTATATATATATATACTGTGCAGTATTGCAGCCAGCGGGAATAAAATGCTTCAATCCCTGCTTGGAAAATACCTCAATGCACTCGGGCAGAAAACAGTCACAAACCTCAATACACCCGGGTATACCCGAATTCGTGGGACTAGCCCAGCTCGAATAAAGTGTGTCGCCAGTGTAGCTTCTGAAAAAATTCTCGGAAGAAGTCAGGACTCTGCTCGCAAGGAGCGTAGATTGAGGCCAGTGTTATTGGTTGTTCTTGGATCGTCCCAACCACTATTAGGAATCTGCCGTCATTATCTTTTCTGAGTGTCTCTAAGACAAATGGGACTCTATTATGGAAGATAATGACCACCCCTCTTTTTTTTCAGCAGCAGACGCTAGATAGAATTGCGAATATTGTTTGTCTAGATATTTGGGTGAGCTGCTGCGGCTGAAGTGCGTTTCTTGGAGAAGAATAATGTCAGCCTGTTTTCTTTTATAGTCTGTAAATGCTACTTTCCTTTTCGTGGGGCTATTAAGGCCCTTTACGTTATTAGATATAATATTTATGGCCATTTACATGATGCGGTATTCGGGCAGCTTCCTAAGATGGTATCGTTTTTGTGTTTGCTATCTATATAGTGTAGAGTGGTATGTGAGTGTATTCCTAGGATCCCCACAAGAGAGGACCATCGCTTCTCACCAATTGAGGGGTCTCACGCCTCGGGGGGAGGGAAGGGAGGGGATGGGGAGGGAGGGGAGGGAACCAAAAAATGCACAAAATTTAAAATTAAAAGTATAGAGCCGTGTCTGGGTGTGACCAGAGTCAGCTCCCTTGCCCCCTATTTTGGACAGCCACCCGGTCCCTGTCCCGGAGGCGACCAGGTATTCTTGGGGCTGTCCACAGAATGGCAAAATGGTACTCATGAGATAGCTCCATGAGTCCCCTCTTGAGGCGCCGGCGAACTACCAAAGCTAGCTCGCACCGGCATTTTTCCACCAGGTGGAATGAAATTAATTGCGGCACAATAACCTATTATAGTGCAATTCATCAAACAAAATTAACTTGAAATAAAACTTAGCTGTATTTCAGACGATGTGCTCGAATGCTCGGAGATTCCCCGTCAGTTAGCAAACGCTGCCCCCTCTTTTCTTTTGTTACTTCCCCTCTCCTCCTTTTTTGAGCCCAAATTATAGAGGTACAGTAGCGACATCTTTTATTCGAGTAAATGCCGGCGGCATGCCGGGATCTACCCCAGCTGCCGCCAGTCAGAAACGCGCGCCGCCGCGTTTCCCCCACGCACCCCCCCTCCACATCGCGCGCAATTACCCCCCCAAAGACACCCCGAACCCGGCTTCTACTCTGCCCCTCTGCTTCCCCGCACCCCCGCTTACCTAGATTTGAACTCCAGGGGTGTCGGGGAAGCCTGGGGAAGCCGGGGAAGACGGGGAAGCCGGGCGCGCTTGTGACCGTGACGTCACAGTGCGCCGCCACGCGCCGCGGCTACCCGCTTCCCAGCCTCATTCAGCCAGCGGCATTTGCTCGAATAAGAGCTGCCGCTGCTGTATCTGTTTATTGTATAAGGAGGGCATATCTCTTCTTTCCCTATTTGTTATTGTACGCTGACACTAAGGGTCATCTTGGGCTTTCCGTGCGTATGTGGTGTGTGGTGTTGCAAGCCAGTGTGACCTCTAGCTTTGTTACCTCTCAGAAAGACTTATGTACCGTCTCTCTGTGGCCCGCGTTAGCGAATTCGGGGTTAGGTATAGGTTTGTTCCTCCGTCGGACGGAAGTATGTAAGAGTAGGGTCCCACTGTGGGCATCTCCGAGCATCCAATCCCGCCTCCAGCTTCGTGCTGAGAAAATAAAGTGGCAATGTGAAATAACATAACTTAACAACACAACAAACCTAGGGTTGAATCACATGACAGAACTGTTTACAACAAGGACCAATATTTTGACGCCTTTCCCCCTGTTCATGACCCACTGGAGTTCTTTTAATGCTCCCTTCTGAGGTTATTGCATACCTATCCGAATGGTCGGGTCTGACTTCACCGCGCACCAATCAGGGACCAGCAGCCCCTCTGTCTTCTGAACCCTCCTCTCATAAGCCTGCTCAATTTAAGGCCTAATAGCTATTCCCTGTGCTCACCTATGGGGATCTGCTATTCTGGACCCCTATCTCCCCCTCCTAGCTACTCTAATCTGTGTCCCTTTATTTAAGGTGACCGGATTCCCCCCGCTACCTGTGGCTGTGAGTTCTGTTCACAGGATCTACCTGCAGTTCCCTTCCCTGTGTGGCCCTTTCTCCTCTTCCCTGGTTCAGGGGTCTACTCCGTTAGTACTCTTGTTAGTATTTCTGGCCCCTAGAGCTCATCTCCCCCCCTTGTGGGGCCTGCAGCTTCTTGGTGACCCCTATCTCTCCTCCTCACATGCTTCCTTTGGCACCTGACAGGTTCGCGTCCCCTCCCTCCCTCCCTAGCCCGACCCCGTGACTGTCCTCTCCATAGGCGGATCACCCGGAGACCAGCTGCTCTGGAGACTGTCCGCCCCCGGGGTGTCTTGTGGTCAGAGGGGGGTTTCGGCTGTTCCTGTGTCGCCTGTGTGGGGATGGTCCTGTGTCGCCACGCTGGATTGGCCTCTGATTCAAGGTGAGGAGGTTGATATGGACCAGGGGTGTTTTGTTTGTGTTGAAGACCCAGCTTGCTGAGAAAAGCATCTCCATCTTCTGCTCTCTTTAGGGTATCTGCGACCCCGTTTTTGATTACTAGGAGAGCAAATGGGAACAACCAGCGATATCTTATCCCTTTGTCTTGAAGAGTCCTAGTGATCAGACCCAGGTTTCTGCATCTGGCCAGGGTGGCAGGTGAAAGGTCCTGGTATACCTGGAGTTTGATTCCTTCAAACTCCAGGGCTCTCTTCTCCCTGGCTATCTGACAGATGGAGTCTTTGATTCTATAGTAATGGAATCGGACGATGATATCGCGCAGGGAGTCTCCTGCTTGTGGCTTGGATCGTAGGGCTCTGTGGCACCTATCTACTGTAGGTGCAGGTCCTGTGCTGTTTTATCAGGAAGCAGCTGCTCCAGCCACTTCTGCATAAAGTCCTCTGGATCGCTGGCTGATTCTGGGACCCCCCTGATGTGCACATTGTTTCGTCGATCCCTATTCTCCGTGTCCTCCTGTTTGTCGGAGATATCCCTCATCTTTTCCTCCAACAGAGCCACTGCTTTATTTGTCTGCTGCAGCACCATATTGTTGTCGTCCATTTTGGTTTCCAGGGCTCCGGTCCGCTCCCCCAGCCCGTCCAGGTCTCGTCGTAGGTCCCATAGTTCTTTACGGAAGAACTGTTTCATCTCCCCGCAAAATTCAAGGAGGTCCTTCCTAGTAACCAGTTCTTGGTCATCCGGTCTCTGCGCAGACCTCTCGCTGTCTGAGGCATATTTGGCGCGGGTATGTCTGAGCTGCATTTTGCTGCTGCCTCTGTGTTTTTGTTAAAATAGGTAGTGACCGAGGGGCCCTTTGGCTTGGCTTTTGCCCTGGTTGGCATCCCACGGTGTTCCGCTTTGTGAATCGGGCTGTGGTGGGGATAAAAAAATCACTTCTTGTGCCGCTTTTATTATATATTTGTGCCGGTGTGAAGGGAGCTAGAACACTAGGCTTCCATTCCACCTTGGCTTCGCGCATGCGCCTCCCTAAAAGCAGTACTTTATTGGAGTTACATTAAAAAATGGAACACTCAGAACAAACAAAAATAGAAGAACCTCCTCCCACGCGTTTCGGGCATGAATTGCCATTTCTCAAGGAGTATGACATAGGCAGTGGGAGGGAGCTATTTAAACCCCCCACATGCTAATTAGATAGATGTATCACACCTGAATTAGTAGATGAAGTCTGAATAACAATTGCATTGGATAATTGAAATCTGCATAGTATTGTATATAATATAATAATTGACATGTAGAGAATAGACCATTAATACATCACATCTTTGTTGTTATACATAGATAGTCATGTGCTGCTCATAGATAACTATCATCAACTCTTATGCCTGTTATAGCATATTAACTATGTATAGGCAATTATTTTAAATCCTAGGTTATATATGATTTAATTCATAGCCTTGTCTGATGGGGGGTTTGTGGGGGGTTTAAATAGCTCCCTCCCACTGCCTATGTCATACTCCTTGAGAAATGGCAATTCATGCCCGAAACGCGTGGGAGGAGGTTCTTCTATTTTTGTTTGTTCTGAGTGTTCCATTTTTTAATGTAACTCCAATAAAGTGCTGCTTTTAAATTTTACCTGGTGAGTCCCAGTAATTTGGAGCGGCTGCTGCATCGATCATTCATCTCCTTCTCTCCATCTATTGTCTAGTTCCTCGGCAACCTCCTGTTTAGAGTAAACGCCTACATCCCACCAATGATCTACCACATCGTCCTTTATCAGTACAAACCTTGTACGGTCCATCCCTTCATCATACCCTGTGAATAACGGTGCCCACCATTTATCTCCGTGCTCATATGAGGATGACACACTCATACATTCCTCTGAATCAGCTCTTGAGGACACACCAGATGTCTCTCTCTCAGTAGAGTGCGAGCCTTTACGCCTCCCTCTAATGACATTTGTGTATATTGTGGGATTCATTTTGGGTGCCTTAGAACATACAGGACCTGCTTTAGCAGAAGACTGGGACCCTGTGGTCCTACATCTAGGTTCAGGATTAAACACAGTGGGGTTAGGTACAGGTATAACATTCGACCGAGGTATCTCCCCATCAGAACTCTCATCACTTGAGACCCAATCCCGCCAATCCTTAGAAAACATGGGCGTCTTATTCGGGTTACTCCCACTAGGACCCGGTGGCATAGAACGTGATGGGGCAGGGGCAGTGGCCTGGGTAATGGCGCTAGGGGCGGTGACCATAGGATCGCCATAGTCCATCACAGTGTCTCTTAGTCGGGCGATGCCGCGACCGGTAGATGTTCTCTTACTGTCTCTGGCTGGAGCATGCCTGGCTCCTCGCTTTGCCACTTGTGCTTTGAACGTCTCAAACTCCTCCTCTAGAGGGCTCTCTTTAATGAGTCAATGAAGGCTTCCGGGCCTCTGCTACGTGTCAACCTGGAAGTGACATCATCATGGGTCATCGCAGAGTCTCCATCCGCCTCTGGGTCCCGCACCTGAAGTGCATCACTCACCGGAAGGGGCAGCGGTGGACCGGCGGGGTCGCGGACAGGCAGGTAGGCCTTCAGCCTCTCTTTCTCCATAGGTTCCTCCTTTACCTGGCGGAAGTAAGGGGGTGGTGGAGTCCTCTTACCGCTCCGCTGCCTTGCGATACTCTGCGGTTCCTCCGGAGCAGTCTCAGATCCCATCTCCGCCAGACTGGGAGTCACCACGGCCGTGGGACTTCTATGCGGTTCAGGCTGCACCAGCGCTTCCGTCAGGGGTCTCTGGACTCATCTGCTCCATCTCTCGGGTAAGTGGACTCTGTCTTTCACCGCTGGGGTGGTCCGCCGGCCGGCGCATCACCCCCGATGACAGGCTTCCTCTCTTGTTGTCCGACGAGGATGGTACTGGCACCTCCGCTGGGGAGCCACATCTTGTCCTCACTGCACCGCCAGTGGATATAGGTACGAAACGGGCCCGCTCCGGTACCTCCACTGCGGTGGCTCTCCTCTCTCGTCGAAGCACTTCTTAGTAGCTGGGCCTGGATCCCTACCACAGGGGTGATATATGGGATCAGGGTAGCCTTCACATCCGCCTCCTCCACTTCGACCAGCGTCGCTGGAGAGGCCTCTCGTGGTGTCACAATAGTAGAGTATGGCTCGGTAGGCCAGAGGTAGAAAATGCCACACTGTTGGCACCGTGCTGTAGTACTCGGCGCAGGCCCAGGTGACATGCATTGGACACACAGGCACCACAGATACTGGTGCCCATCAACCCCAACAACCAGGAAGCCTCCGGGAAGCTGATAAGAAGTCACGCACAAATCAGCCATCTTTTGCGCAGGGGTTGATTCAATCATCTTGCTTACTCGACAAGTAGCTCCTTCTCTGTCGCTGTTACGCCGGTGCTGCCCGCAGACCAGACCCGTCCCCTGTGCTGAGGTGGGACGTAGGGATACACACACCCGCAGAAAAGGGAGCGCGCCCGGAGTGTGGTGTTAGTGTTGTGGTGTTAGTGTTGCCTGGCCAGGTATAGTAAAGAAGACAATACTTGCCGGTACCAGTAGTAGAGGTAGAGTAGTTATTGCCATTGCCAAGGTCAGGGATTGGGGAAGTCACGAAGTCCAGGTAGAGCCAAAGTCGAGAGCCAGAGAGTCTATGTAACACCTCTAAACAGGGCATTACTGCCTAATAATGTTCTGGCTGTAATATTTTATGTCCAAGGCAAACAATAGGAACTTTCATACAGACATACCATTATTGGTCACTAATGTCCTGTTTTGTGTTGATGTTGCCTCATGTGAGCAAAAATACAAACATGTACCATATATCATTAAATATTGTTCATATATAGCTAGCTATATATTGTAACTACGTTGATGTACCTGTGTGTGAAAAAAGTATATATATATACAGTGTTCGACAAATCACCCAAAAATCTACTCGCCCAACCAAAAAATCTACTCGCCACCTAGTCCCGCCCCCAACCCCGCCCCTAGTCCCGCCCCCAACCCCGCCCCTAGTCCCGCCCCCAACCTCGCTTTAAAATAAAATATATAAATAAAATACATTTAATAAATTCCTAGTCAGAACAACATTCGTTTTTGACAAATGTATTTATTGTATTACATTATACTACAATTAGTCCTTGTTACATGTGTGTGTGTAAATGTCGGATCTAGAATTAAAAGCCAGATGTGAATGACTAGTTTCCTGAACCCCTTAACCAGTGTCTGGATGCCCCCGCTTCACAATATCTAAAGCAGCAATCCCACCTGGGATCTTACCTGATCCGCAGTCCCTTAATGTCCAGGTACGCTCATTCCCGCAATGTTATACATTGGGGAGGTGTTCCCTACCTGTCTTCTGGGTTAGGGGGGGTTCCGATGTCTTCCGTGTGAAGCTTGAGCCAGATCTGGAAGAAAGCAGTATAGGGTAGTTAAGATTTCGGTGTAGTATAGGGCAGTTAAGATATATAGGGTAAATAAGAGATCCAGAGTGTGAGTGACAGAGAGAGTGTGGGGGAGAGAGAGAGTGTAGGGGAGAGAGAGAGAGAGAGTGTGTAGGGGAGAGAGAGTGTGGGGGAGAGAGAGAGAGTGTGAGAGTGTGGGGGAGAGAGAGAGTAGGGGAGAGAGAGAGAGAGTGTGGGGGAGAGAGAGAGAGAGAGGGGAGAGAGAGAGAGTGTGGGGAGAGAGAGAGAGTGTGGGGGAGAGAGGGAGAGAGAGTGTGGGGGAGAGGGAGAGAGAGTGTGGGGGAGAGAGAGAGAGTGTGGGGGAGAGAGAGTGTGGGGGAGAGAGAGTGTGGGGGAGAGAGAGAGAGTGTGTAGGGGAGAGAGAGAGTGTGGGGGAGAGAGAGAGTGTGGGGGAGAGAGAGAGTGTGGGGGAGAGAGAGAGTGTGGGGGGAGAGAGAGAGTGTGTGTGGGAGAGAGAGAGTGTGGGGAGAGAGAGAGAGTGTGGGGGAGAGAGAGAGAGAGAGAGAGTGTGGGGGAGAGAGAGTGTGGGGGAGAGAGAGTGTGGGGGAGAGAGAGTGTGGGGGAGAGAGAGAGAGTGTGGGGGAGAGAGGGAGAGAGAGTGTGGGGGAGAGAGGGAGAGAGAGTGTGGGGGAGAGAGGGAGAGAGAGTGTGGGGGAGAGAGAGAGTGTGGGGGAGAGAGAGAGAGTGTGTGGGGGAGAGAGAGAGAGTGTGGGGGGAGAGAGAGAGAGTGTGGGGGAGAGAGAGAGAGTGTGTGTGGAGGAGAGAAAGAGAGTGTGGGGGAGAGAGAGAGTGTGGGGGGAGAGAGAGAGAGTGTGGGGGGAGAGAGAGTGCGGGGGAGAGAGAGAGTGTGGGGGGAGAGAGAGAGTGTGGGGGAGAAAGAGGAGAGAAACGGTGGGTGACACACACAGAGGGTGGATGATACACAGAGAGAGAGAGGCTGGGTGAGTGACTGGCTGGGTGAGTGGTTTGCTGGGTGAGTGGCTGGGTGGGGCAGGGGTGACTGGGTGGGTGGGTGAGTGACTGACACTGACTGGGGGTGGGGGGTGACAGACACTGACTGGGGTGGGGGGGTGACTGACACTACTGGGGGTGGGGGGGTGACTGACACTGACTGGGGGTGGGGGGGTGACTGACACTGACTGGGGTGGGGGGTGACTGACACTGACTGGGGGTGGGGGTGACTGACACTGACTGGGGGTGGGGGTGACTGACACTGACTGGGGGTGGGGTGGCGGACACTGACTGGGGGTGGGGGTGACTGACACTGACTGGGGGTGGGGGTAACTGACACTGACTGGGGGTGGGGGATGACTGACACTGACTGGGGGTGGGGGTGACTGACACTGACTTGGGGTGGGGGGGTGACTGACACTGACTGGGGGTGGGGGGTGACTGACACTGACTGGGGGGTGACTGACTGGGGGGGGGGTTACTGACTGGGGGGGGGGGGTTACTGACTGGGGGGGGGGGGGTACTGACTGGGGGGGTTACTGATTGGGGGGGGGAGGTTACTGGTTGGGGGGGTACCTCTGGTGTCACACACATACACATACTCCCATACACACATACATTCATTCAAACACACACACACACATTCTCCCACACACACACACACACACACACACACACATACACATTCTCACACACACACAGGGGAGGAAAGGCCGCGACCAGCACCACGCTCCTCCCCCACCCACCCGCGCCCATCTCCCGCTCATGTGGGGGGCAGGCCAACATCCCCACCCCCAATCAGCAGGGTGGGTGGGAGGCACGTGGCGAGGTATCCCCCACTGGGTGCCCCAGGTGACAGTCAGCCCCGCCGTGGCCGCCACTGCCCTGCTCCCCTCGCCGGCATGTCACAGTGCACGGCCAAGCTGCAGGCTGCTTCTTCCCCCCCAGCCCGCAGCGGCATGAAGCTCATGGGGGGGGGGCCAGGCCGACATCCCCCCACCTCATGCGGCGGCTGCGCCATCATGAAGGTAGCTGGCGCATGGGAGGCACGTTGTGAGGGCCGAGCCCCCCCCCGCAAGCCAACCGGGCTGCAGCAGCGGGGACATCCCGCCCCGGACATCGATCGGTGGATCGAGGGGAAGGGGACAGGAGGAGGGGAAGGGGGCAGGAGCAGGAGGAGGGGAAGGGGACAGGAGCAGGAGGAGGGGACAGGGGACAGGAGCAGGGGACAGGAGGAGGGGAAGGGGACAGGAGCAGGGGACAGGAGAGCTGCCGCGTTGGGGAGTAGGGAGCCATGTGGGGACCAGGGGAATCGCAGGGAAGGAGCAGAGGGGACGCAGCATGGAGAGTACTTACCCTCCAACAGATCTCCAGGCAGAAAGAATGGCCGCTCGTTGGGGGCGGGCTCATATAGAGCCTGGCCGCGTGCCCACAAAGCCTGGGAGCGCGCGCCAATCAGCGGTCAGGTAGGGGGAGTTTTTTTTTTTTTTTAGCGCGAACGGGGGAATTTAAAAAAAAAACACACGTGCTGCTTGGGCCAATATTTACACGCCCGGGGGTTAAATCCACCCGCCCCGGGCGAGTAAATGTATAGGATTGTCGAATACTGTACAGGCATACCCCGCATTAACGTACGCAATGGGACCGGAGCATGTATGTAAAGCGAAAATGTACTTAAAGTGAAGCACTACCTTTTCCCACTTATCGATGCATGTACTGTACTGCAATCGTTATATACATGCATAACTGATGTAAATAACGCATGTGTAACAGGCTCTATAGTCTCCCTGCTTGCACACAGCTTCGGTACAGGTAGGGAGCCGGTATTGCTTTTCAGGACGTACTGACAGGCGCATGCGCGAGCTGGCGTTTGCCTATTGGGCGATATGTACTTACTCGCGAGTGTACTTAAAGTGAGTGTACTTAAAGCGGGGTATGCCTGTATATATATATATATGAAAAAAAAAGGAAAGAAAAAGAAACAGGCGCACACCTAGTGCATTACCATAATAAAAATTGTATTAGAGGAACATAAAATCTATAAAATGCCCATTCACAAAAGTACAGCAATCAATAGCATGTATGAGATAGGCTCTCATGTGCCAACAGCTCGATCATCAGTGTCCGGTTCAGGTTAGTGGCGTCGTCACGTGACCTTCCCTCGTGCAGCCGAAACCGGAAATGGAACTCCTCGCATTCAGTGTTGAACGAGAGAGGTCCCTCCAGGGAACAATGCCTTGAAAGTTCTTTGAATTGTTATTAAACGGTCGTGAAACACACACAAGAGCCAAAATCTGACTGCAAGCAGCAACAGTGTTCGTGGGCAAAATGGCGGCCGCAATCTAACCACGCCCTACGCGTTTCATCATCAATGATGACTTCTTCAGGGGATACCCTCCAAATGTCAGTCCATGATATTTATAGGGAGGTAATTACACATAATTAACCAATATATAATTGAATCAGTGATTGATAGAACACACATGGTGGTAACATATATAACAATTGAAAACATATATAACAAATAAAATCACGTTATATTGTGAAGACCCCATTGAGTACAAGAGAAAAAATTATGCAGATAAAAATCCTACTTACATAATTACAATCTTAATATTAAAGTCTTGTTTATGACATTAGATATATTGGTGTATAATTAGATGATATAATATTTACATTTGAACTACGAATAGTATATGCTAATTCAATGTTCCAAGGAAGGAATGATGGTTATATCTATGCAGTGAAAGTAAAAATATATATATATAGAAAAGTAATTTGATGAATATAAATTGTCTAAATACAGTTATAACTAGGCAGCAGAGTTATATAACTAAACAGAGAGAGTTATATGAAAATATTCATTTTATATGAAGCTTATAATGAATTCTAATAAATGTTAAACCAAATAATAATTATACCTTGATTGGATAGAGATAACAAATATCAAATACCCTCACATCAGATGAATGTTAGATATATTTGAAGTTTAGATATATTAAATTCTAAGGGACAGCAAATGAATTCTATGGAGTCATCAACCGCAATGAAGGTTTATACACCCTTAAATGATCAGGGTCAATACACAACAATCACATATAGCAATATATAAAGTATAGCGATTATATAGTAAATGTATATTGTTCCAAATTAATTACCTATTTTGTAGATTCCAGCATGGAGTCAGAGGAGGTGAAATAGATGGATCCAAAGCAAAGACAGAGATAGGAGTATGGCTCACCATTATGTGGCTCTATGTGTATGAGTGTATATAGTATTGATATTTGTGAGTGTGTGATGTATTAAAAATCTATGTGATGTGTTAATAAAATTAATTGTGATGTGAATATACAATAATGAATAATTATGAATAATTATGAAATTATATAATATATATATTTTGATTTAAATATAAAAAATAATAAATTTGGTGCAATGTGATATTGGGTGAAATAATATATAAAGGTATATTAAAGAATTGTTGAGTGACCATTTGTGAAAGTAACCTGGCGACCAACTTTATTCTTACTTGGCTAGCTCCGCGAATTTCAGAGGACCC
Source organism: Ascaphus truei (assembly GCF_040206685.1). NCBI lineage: Eukaryota > Metazoa > Chordata > Amphibia > Anura > Ascaphidae > Ascaphus > Ascaphus truei. The sequence goes on from NC_134490.1 coordinate 104,299,367, forward strand.
CGGTGATGTGCGGTTTTGTGTCGTTTTCTCCCGGGGTATATAGCGTTATATTCGCGGCTGTGATTTAAGCATTTTATTCCCGCTGGCTGCAATACTGCAATGCCGTGTAAAAACGCATGGGGGCGTTTGCGAGCTGTTGTCTTTAAAGCCGTCCCCTATAACCCCTAACATACAGTACTGTACATTTTTATTCATAGTGTACATGTACAGGGGGTCTCCGGAGCTGAACCGCGTTGGTTTCAGGTCGGGGGACCCCCTGCTCCCCCAGATACAGCCCCCTTTATGAGGTGCCGGTATCCCTCTGCGTTTGAAGGGCCCGATCACATGACCGCGGCCTGTAAACCAAGCAGAGGGATACCGGCACCCCCTAAAGGGGCCTGTATCTCGGGGAGCAGGGGGTCCCCGGACCTAAAACCACAGCGGTTCTGCTCCGGAGACCCTCTGCACATGTACAGTATAAATAAAACACACACATCAATAAAGAATCGTTCCATACCTTAGCGGCTATGTGCTATGGTAACGAAGCAGCATTTCTGTATTTTAATAATATTGTACAGTGAGCAGGGGGTTCCCTGAGCCAGAAATTAATGCTCAGGGACCCCCTGCTCCTGCACAATATTATTAAAAATACAGAAATGCTGCTTCATTACCATAGCGTATAGCCGCTAAGGCAATGAAGGGGTTAACCCACCGTGCCCGCTTTATTGTGGGTAGCGGGGGTGGGTGAGGGGATATTTGGCCCTTGGTGTGAGTTTAGGACTTGCGGGGGAGTTGCGGGTGCACTTAACCCCTTCACGGCCGTAGCAGTTAATACCGCTACGGTCATGAAGGGGTTTAGCCCTCCCGCTACCCCCCGCAAGCCCTAAACAGCCACCGTTGGGGCTAATACCCCCTTCACCCACCCCAACTACCCACAATAAAAAATAATCACACACAGTAGCCGCCCAAAAATAAATAAATAAATCTAAATAAATAAATAAATAAATGACTATAAATAAATACATTTGAAATACATTTTTATTTATAGTGTAGATGTGCAGGGGGTCTCCGGAGCTGAACCGCGTTGGTTTCAGGTCGGGGGACCCCCTGCTCCCCGAGATACAGCCCCCTTTATGAGGTGCCGATATCCCTCTGCGTTTAAAGGTCCCGATCACATGACTGCGGCCTGTAAACCAAGCAGAGGGATACCGGCACCCCCTAAAGGGGCCTGTATCTCGGGGAGCAGGGGTCCCCGGACCTAAAACCACAGCGGTTCTGCTCCGGAGACCCTCTGCACATGTACAGTATAAATAAAACACACACATCAATAAAGAATCGTTCCTTACCTTAGCGGCTATGTGCTATGGTAACGAAGCAGCATTTCTGTATTTTAATAATATTGTACAGTGAGCAGGGGGTTCCCTGAGCCAGAAATTAATGCTCAGGGACCCCCTGCTCCTGCACAATATTATTAAAAATACAGAAATGCTGCTTCATTACCATAGCGTATAGCCGCTAAGGCAATGAAGGGGTTAACCCACCGTGCCCACTTAATTGTGGGTAGCGGGGGTGGGTGAGGGGGGTATTTGGCCCTTGGTGTGAGTTTAGGACTTGCGGGGGGGTTGCGGGTGCACTTAACCCCTTCACGACCGTAGCAGTTAATACCGCAACGGTCATGAAGGGGTTAAGCCCTCCCGCTACCCCCCGCAAGCCCTAAACAACCACCGTTGGGGCTAATACCCCCTTCACCCACCCCCGCTACCCACAATAAAAAAAAACTCACACACAGCAGCCGCCAAAAAATAAATAAATAAATCTAAATAAATAAATCAATATAAATAAATACATTTAAAATACATTTTTATTTATAGTGTAGATGTACAGGGGGTCTCGGGAGCTGAACCTCGTTGGTTTCAGGTCCGGGGACCCCCTGCTCCCCGAGATACAGCCCCCTTTATGAGGTGCCGGTATCCCTCTGCGTTTGAAAGGCCCGATCACTTGACCGCGGCCTGTAAAGCAAGCAGAGGGATACCGGCACCCCCAAAAGTGGCCTGTATCTCGGGGACCAGGGGGTCCCCGGACCTGAAACCAACGCTGTTCAGCTCCGGAGACCCTCTGCACATGTACAGTATGAATAAAAAACATATATAAATAAACACTCGTTCCTTACCTTAGCGGCTATGTGCTATGGTAATGAAGCAGCATTTCTGTATTTTAATAATATTGTACAGTGAGCAGGGGGTTCTCTGAGCCAGAAATTAATGCTCAGGGACCCCTTGCTCCTGCACAATATTATTAAAAATACAGAAATGCTGCTTCATTACCTTAGCTGATAGCCGCTAAGGCAATGAAGGCAGAATAGCATGTTTATTGGGGACATTTGATTTGCCCCCAATAAACATTGCAATAAAAAACATACAGTACACCCCCTGTGTATTTAAAATACATAAACAATAAATACATGACATACATATTTTTATTGTGTGTTTTAAACCTGCCTGCCTTCACTGTAATCTATGTAAAAAAACCTCCCCCTATTGTGTGTGAAGCTTCCCTGCCTTCACTGTAATCTATGTAAAAAACCCTCCCCCTATTGTGTGTTTTAAACCTCCTGCCTTCACTGTAATCTATGTAAAAAAAACCTCCCCCTATTGTGTGTGAAGCTTCCCTGCCTTCACTGTAATCTATGTAAAAAAAACTCCCCCTATTGTGTCTGCTAAGCTTCCCTGCTTTGACTAATCTGTGTAAGCCCCCCTCCCCTATTGTGTCAGTAAAATCTGCCTGGCCTGTGTTTCTGTGAGTGCAGTGTACTGTATGTAAATGTGGGGAGGGGGATCCCGTGTAAATAACCACACCCACACCCACTACCCACTACTGTACCCACGGCCCCTCCACTGCTTGCTGCAAAACAGAGACAAAAATTAAACATACAAAGTAATGTCCCCTAACCCCTTAATCACCATAGCGGTTATTAACCTCTACAGTCATTAAGGGGTTAACCCACTCTCACCCACCACTCGGGACGCCTACATACCCTCCCACACTAACCCCCCCACCCGTGAGGCCTAACCACCCACCCACTACCCACAAGGGAGGCCTACCCACATACCGTTGGGGAAACACCCCCCCCACCCCCAGTACCCACAATAAAAACAAAACACAGCCCTACAATAAACATCATTCTATTTATTAAATACATTACCCACCCCCTGTGCCCCCCCCATAAATACAAGATTTATTCTTTTACATACAGGGTTCATAACGCAGCCCCACGCGAGTCCCCGGTGGGCTGGCGGGGCACCTGGACAGACCTACAGTTTACCAGCAGCCCTTTTAACACAGGTTCTGGAGGCCTGCTGGTGGATCCCGCCAGCACCATGGCCCCCAGGTGGTCTCCTTGGGTCACCGTGGGCCACAATTGGGTCCCCACAGTAGGCCCGCGGATGTCTGGGAGCCCCGGGTCAGACCCACAGGTGTCTGCGGGGCCTCGTGTGGTTCCCTCGGGGGTTTGGGGAACTCACGGGTCCTCACTACGGGTCCGCGGTGCCCCCACAGAAGTGGGACCACACATCATCATCCCCTCACCTACGGGTCGGCGGTGCCCCCACAGAAGTGGGACCACACATCGTCATCTCCGCAGACTACGGGTCCGCGGTTCCCCCCACAGAAGTGGGACCACACATCATCATCCCCGCATGTGTCACCCGTGGAACCACCAGCCTGATACCCTTGGGATACCCGAGGATACCCACAGGTGGTCTCCAGTGGTCCCACGCAGAACCACGGAACCAACCCTGAATGTAAAAAAAATAAACCTGGCCTATACATTCAATACATACACCCTCCCCCCCCAACACCTACAGTACAATAATGTGCAAAATAACTATTATCCAGATATGGATAATAGATTAATTGCCCATTATTAAAAACATTAACTAGCATATACAAATAAATAAAGTACTACTGACCTCATCAATACGAAGTGTCCGTCGCCAGCAAAATCCTTGTCTTGCCCACAACATACATAGCAAATACAAAGCCAATACATTGCAATTACATTCAGATATCAATTAACCCCTTAAACACCTTATCAGATAATAACCGCAAAGGTGATTAAGGGGTTAAGCCACAGTGGCCCGATACCCACCCTTCACCCATGAATTTGTACAGTGGCTTCATCATGCAACTATATATATATATATATATATATATATATATATACTGTATATATATACAGTAATCCATCTTCATTTGTATTCTTCTTTCTTCTATCTCCTTCCAGCGGGGCGGGGCGGGGTCTTCTCCCCATCTGCGGCCACGCCCTGGTCTTCTTTCTTGCCCGGAGGTCCTTCCTCCGCGGCGCCTGGCTTCAAAATGAGACGACATAGGCTTTTAAAGGCCTATGACGTCAGATTTTTCGTCATGGTTCCCACGGTCCTGATTGGGCCGTGAAAACCATGTGTTTTGGCCGACAAAAAATAAATGATGACGTCACTTAAAGGGAATGAAAGCACAGCCAATCAGAATGGCTTTGCTTCAATTGCCTTTAAGATGACGTCATGAAAAGGCACATGGCCGCCCTCACATGGTATGGTAGCCAATCAGAGCGTGGGAACTCCATCCCTACTCTGATTGGCTCTAGTATACCATGTGACAGAGGCTTGGGGGGAAAAGGGATGTGACGTCATTGAATGCTTGTCACATGGTACTAGAGCCAATCAGAGCGTGGGAACTCCATCCCTACTCTGATTGGCTGTAGTACGTCCGGCTTTCGCGCCACTACCCCCGACAGGGCGAGGTACCTTCATTGGTGCCAGTCCCGGCCAATTTCTTGCAACCTCTTGGTTTGCAAAATCCTCGTCCTCTTTTCCGTGGGCAGCACTGATTACAGGAACTACTTTCTGTAAGGGTACGGCCGGTTCATCAGCTCCTCGCTCAGCTGGATCCGTTCCCACTGGGCATAATTGGAAACCACTCCCCCTGGTTGAGATTAGGGGGAGGTCCCATAAGTTTATCGGGTGACCCAGCACTGGGGCTAAGTTAGTCATAGTCCATGAGGGCGCGACCACAGCTTTCGTGCCATACCTCCCATTATGGTGGGGTTTTTCCTTTGGCGCCACTCCTGGCCAACTCTCTGCCAGTGTAGCATTTTCTGCAACTGGTCCCCGCGGTCTCCCAGGGAAGCGGGAGCCGCCATCTTGGTTTGCACTGTCAATCTCTGCAACAGTTGAGGTGGCTTTTGATTGTTTGTACGCCGACTGACAAGCAAATCCATCATGTTCCCCACACATCACCACAATGTCCTCCTCAATGTCCTCAGGAGTAGTACCCCTAGGTCCTAGACAGGATGAAAACGGCGCGGCCACAGCCTTGGCGCTACTCCACAGCAGGCTTGCAAAAGTCATTTCCGTAGCTTGTTCTTCTGCTGCGCACACACCACGTGCGCTCTCTCCATCTTTCACTGTATTTGCGGTTATTGTACATGGAGCTCCTCTCTGCGGGGCAGCTGCCATACCGGTACAATAAAGATTGCCCGATGCACCACCTTGTGTACCTAATGCAGGTCTGACTCATGTTGCACTACCTCAGGCTAGGCTCACTCTCTCTGTGTATGCTGTGTCTCCTTCCTCCCCATCTGTGCTCCCTTCGGTAAGTGGTCTGGAATGGACTAGAGTACTCTGGCTCTTCCATGCAGTACTTGGGCCAGGGGTTGAGGGCAAACCTCCATGATGACTACCGGCAATCCTGCATACTTACCAGGTTTACTGCCAGCATGAGAAAGAGATATGTACACCAATTTTACACATGGCTACATTTAATATGTCAACATTTAATGTGTTACACTCTGAGAACAACTATCATTAATGCATGAACAAATGTTAATGCTCCATGTAACTTGTTCATTTATTTATTAATTTTTACAAACAGATCTTGAAGCTCAGGGACAAATGGGCTCAAGTGACCATGAAGTTGTTGACACTCCTGGATTAACACATCATTCAAGTTCTCCTGCTCGTGACAGTTTGTCCGCAATTGCAGCTTCGGAAGAACGAATATTGGCTGAAGAAAATCGTCGCCATTCTGAAATGATCTCACTGCATGAAAGGATGATGTCACTGCATGAAAGGATGCATGAAAGGATGATATCAGAAATGACACATATAAAAAATGTCATCATACAAATTCCTAAAGAACTACAAAGTCTCAACAACACATTACAAGCACTAGTTCTCAATGTAAGCCAAGCCAATCAGTTTAGGAGTACAGCAAGAGACCAGGAATTCCACTTTAACCCATCAGAGGATAGATATTTCCGTGGTGCAAACTTTTCTCCCGACCCATAACTTCTTTATTCACCACTTCAGGATGTTTCATGTAGACTTGGTGTATCTTCTCTTCAGGTCCCTGTCAACATAGAAGCGTTGCCATCATCTCTTCCAAATATTCAACAGACACCTGCAAATGAAACATGCAAAAGAAAAATTGTTAAACAATTAGAAATAACCAGCTTTTGCAAACAAAAATTGTTACACCCACAAGAACACTGCTCCAGCAGTGTTTCAATCTATCACAAGTGCTGAACCAGTGCCACAGGCCACAACAAGTGCCCCCGAACTGCCACAGGCCACAACAAGTGCCCCCGAACTGCCACAGGCCATAACAAGTGCCCCCGAACTGCCACAGGCCACAACAAGTGCCCCCGAACTGCCACAGGCCACAACAAGTGCCCGTGAACTGCCACAGGCCACAACAAGTGCCCCCGAACTGCCACAGGCCACAACAAGTGCAACTGGTAGGCAGAGAGTACTTGGCACAGGGAGAAGGCGATCACAAGAGCCTACAAACAGGTCAGTGACTCGCTTTCAAAAGCCAAAAATAGAAATAACTAAAAACAAAATTCACTGATTTGTTTTGTGTTGTTGTGGTGTTTAATGCAAACTCATTCATGCATTGTGTATGTATGATCATGTAGAAATAGGTAGAGATGCTTGCAAATATGAAAGTATGTCCTTTCAGACATATGAATGTTGAGAAATGCTCCTTAACTGAATTAAGTAAGGCATGTTTGCAAATATATTATGCACAATAATTCATCTGTTGCATAGTGAAAATACATTATGCCATACAGTGCATGTTAATGGACTATGAAAGTCACTTAGCTCTTGTTAAGTATGCTAACTTTCCCCTTCAGTATTCAAATGTTAAGTGTCATGCTATTTCAATACAACATCACTAAATGTTGCATATGACATGACCTAGTGTTTCATGTAATGTGTAAATTACAATTGAACCTGTAACAAATCTCCTTGGAATAATCTGAATTCATACTTCATCATCTTTACATGTAATCATGTATCAAATACTTGTTACAGACAAAATATTTAAGGGTATATGTATGTATGTATGTATGTATGTATGTATGTATGTATGTATGTATTTATATATATATATATATATATATATATATATATATATATATATATATATATATGGCAAGAAAAAAAAGAAAGATTTTGATATTCAGGGACAAGAATTGGTTTCGAAATTCATTCATAAGGGCTACAGGGAGGAGGTTGTCACTGGTGCTCTCAGTGAGGTCCAGAACATTAGCAGGGATGTGCTTCTTGCTCAATCTAAATCCAAAGTAACCACCTATTCCCTCATTAAACATGATATGGGTTCAGGTCGGGACAAATGTCCTAGATTCATCACTAAATTTAATCAGTCTGCATACAAAATTAAACAGATATTGAATAATCACTGGGATATTCTCAAGAATGATCCTGTTTTGGGACCTACTCTACCTGCATATATTCCAGTTACTTACAAAAAAGCTAGGAACATTAAAAACATTGTGGCCCCCAGTCGATTGAGAGTGACTGTGGGTGGAGACTCAGTTTCCTCTGACCGTCTCTCCGGCAATTTTTCATGTGGACGTACTAGATGTCTTACATGTAAACATCTCATTGCCGGTGAGAGATTCTGCTCTTTCTCCAACAAGAGAGAGCATGATGTCAAGGGCATGATATACTGTCTCTCCACCTACATAGTCTATCTCCTCTCGTGCTCCTGTGGCCTACTGTACATAGGGAGAACTATTCGATCTATGAGTACCAGGTTTCTAGAGCAGAGACGCAATATCATCAATGGAAATCTGGCTCATAGTCTCTCTAAACATTTCTCTATCTGCCATAGTAAAGATCCTGCATCTCTAACCATTAGTGGTATTGAGCATATATCAGTGTCTCTCATTGGGGGTGATAGATTCAGGAGGTTATGTTTGCGAGAGACCTTCTGGATCTATACACTGGACACTTTGTCACCAAAGGGGTTCAATGAACATATAGATACTAGTACACTGGTATAGTGTTCTGTGGTCCCCCTGCTCGTCCTATGACTACATCACCATAGGTGTGCATATATAACCATCAATTTAATAATACTATTGTACGCATCTCTGTGGTTATCACTGGGGAATGAATTATCTACTTTTATGTTTATAATTGTATTGATTCCAGTTTTTATTTTTCAGGCTCTTTCCTTTTTTATCATTTTATATTTTTTATATTTTTCATTTTTCATTTTATTTATTAATTTATTCATCTTATAACATTACGTTTATCATTATGTATTATATTATATATTAACATCTGAATCATTTCAATGCCTGTGTTCAGCAATATCTATTTATATATTAATATATTTTTTCTGTCATTCATGAATAAGTGTATATATATACATATATACACATATATATATATTTAATGTTTTACGTTTTTATCATGTATCATGCAATCACTCTATGTTTCCCTCATGTTTTATCCCTCTTTCCCCCTCAAGCCCCTTAAGAATTAATGATTATAGCAATCAATTTGCATTCAGGTGTTTTTAATGTGCTCCATTTTATTATGGCATATATACATGTATGGTATCTTTGCTAGTACAGCTTTATCCCCTGAGGAAGTCGTATATTGCGTCGAAACGCGTAGGGAAGTAGCTAGCACTGGACTTTTTATTGTTATCATTCATACTTTGAGCATTTCTATCTTTTGCTCGATTTAGAGCCTATCCGTCCTCCATCACGTTTGGAATCTTGATGCAGGAAGCCTGACTACCGAGTCAGTATCCTACAGTAGTGGTGGACACAGACTCTCGCGGGATTACAACCAGGAGGAGATCAGGTGCGCGCGCACCCTCCTAGCATCCACGACAGGAGTGTGTTGGACACCACACACGGTACACATCTACGGAGGCTCCATCGGGTGATAGTAAAGACTCTATTTATTGTCTGATTTTATTTTGCACAATGTAAGTGTCCGTGATTCATCTGCACGATTATTTTATTATTAAATTACAGTACTATGCTATGGGAGCCGCGCTGTCTTCTTTTCGTTTTATATATATATATATATATATATATATATATATATATATATATATATATATATATATATATATATATACAAATGTAAATACAACTGTATGCTCATCTGCATGTCTTAGGCAGGTCTGCAACCCCGCTTTTTCCCATTATCACCCAGCACACAGCACTTCCACTGCAGCAAGGGATTCTGGGAAATGACATGCAAATGAGCACACAGTGCCACTTTTTGCTTCAAAAACCATTTTTAACATGTTCTCTATAGGCTTAAGCTTGCTGCATGGTCACAGCTTTGAGCACAGCCAGGTTTAAGGTGCATACCCAGAAAACCACCCATATATATATATATATATGACAGAGAGAGACAGAGAGAGTAAAAATTATATATAGACACTTTATGTGTGTGTGTGTGTCAAACTCTATATAGATATACATATATTTGTTCAACACACACTGATAAAATATGTCTATATTTTGACTTACACATATATACAGTTAGGTCCGGAAATAATTGGACACTGATACAAGTTTTGTTACTTCGGCTGTGTACCAAAATAAATTCAAGTTACAGTTAAATAATGAACATGGGCTTAAAGTGCAGTCTATCAGCTTTAATTTGAGGGTATTCACATCCAAATTGGAGGAAGGGTTTATGAATTACATTTCTTTAATATGTATCCTCCTCTTTTTCAAGGGACCAAAAGTAATTGGACAATTGACTCAAAAGCTGTTTCATAGACAGGTGTGGGCTATTCCTTTGTTATTTCATCATCAATTAAGCAGGTAAAAGGTCTGGAGTTGATTCCAGGTGTGGCATTCACATTTGGAAGCTGTTGCTGTGAACCCGCAACATGCAGTCAAAGGAGCTCTCAATGCAAGTGAAACAGGGCATCCTTGGGCTGCAAAAAAAAAAGAAAATCCATCAGAGAGATAGCAGGAACATTAGGAGTGGCCAAATCAACAGTTTGGTACATTCTGAGAAAAAAAGAATGCACTGGTGAGCTATGCAACACAAAAAGGCCTGGACGTCCACGGAAGACAACAGTGGTGGATGTTCGTAGGATCCTTTCCATAGTAAAGAAAAACCCCTTCACAACATCCAGCCAAGTGAAGAACACTCTCCAGGAGGTAGGCATATCATTATCCAAGTCTACCATAAAGAGAAGATTTCACGAGAGCAAATACAGAGGGTTAACCACAAGGTGCAAACCATTCATAAGCCTCAAGAATAGAAAGGCCAGATTAGACTTTGCCTAACAATATCTAAAAAAAGCCAGCCCAGTTCTGGAACAGCATACTTTGGACAGATGAAACTAAGATCAACCTGTACCAGAATGATGGGAAGAAAAAAGTATTGAGAAGGCTTGGAACGGCTCATGATCCGAAGCATACCACATCATCTGTAAAACACGGTGGAGGCAGTGTGATGCATGGGCATGCATGGCTTACAATGGCACTGGGTCGCTAGTGTTTACTGATGATGTGACAGAAGACAGGAGCAGCCGGATGAATTCTGAAGTATGTAGGGATATATTGTCTGCTCAGATTCAGCTACATTCAGCGAAGTTGATTGGATGGCGCTTTACTTTACAGATGGCCAATTACCCAAAACATACTGGGAAAGCAACCCAGGAGTTTTTTAAGGCAAAGAAGTGGAATATTCTGCAATGGCCGAGTCCATCACCTGATCTCAACCCGATCGAGCATGCATTTCACTTGCTGAAGACAAAACTTAAGGCAGAAAGACCCACGAACAAACAACTGAAGACAGCTGCAGTAAGGGCCTGGCAAAGCATCACAAAGGAGGAAACCCAACGTTTGTTGATGTCCATGCGTTCCAGACTTCAAGCAGTCATTGCCTGCAAAGGATTCTCGACAAAGTATTAAAAATGAACATTTTATTTATGATTGTGTTAATTTGTCCAATTACATTTGAGCCCCTGAAATAAGGGGACAGTGTATGAAAATGGTTGACATTCCTAAACGTTTCATACGATATTTTTGTTCAACCACTTGAATTAAAGCTGAAAGTCTGCACTTCTATTGCATCTCGGTTGTTTCATTTGAAATCCATTGTGGTGGCGTACAGAGCCAAAATTATGAAATTTGTGTCAGTGTCCAATTATTTCCGGACCTAACTGTATATCATTATATATATAAATATGTTTGTGTGTGTGTGTGTGTGTGTTTGTATATATATATATATATATATATATATATATATATATATATAGTCTCTCTCTCTCTCTATATATATATATATATATTCTCTCTGTATATATTGTGACACAGTCCAAAGATGTTAGGCAGCTTTCTGCCCGGTTTTAGGTCAGAAAGTGCAGGAATAGTGGAAAATTATCCATTCCACAGCTTCCATTAACCCAGGCTGGTGGATGGGAAATCCAGACCACAGTTTACAATGTGTCTAGTTCTCCCTCACCTGCTCTCCTAATCACTAGAGCAGGTATTTAGAGCAGAGAGGGTTGCTTTTCACTCTCTCTTCTTAGAGCCTGGAGGCTGGGGATATCGCTGCTCCCCTGCATCCAGTTCGGGGAGGATGCCCTCTTCAAATATCGCAGTACCAAAAGATTTGCCTGGACACTTGGGACCGAGTTCCCCACCACGAACAGATAAGACAAACAAATGTTTGTATATATTCTCATTTCTCTCTCTCTGTGTATATATGTGTAACATATATATATATATATATATATATATATATATATATATATATACACACTTATCCACATGTATATATATTTCGATATATCAATATATAGTTGTCTCTATAGTGTATGTGGCTAAAATATGTATACATATATAAGTGTAAACATGTTTGTCCGGATAGATATATATAAAGATATACAGGCATACCCCGGTTTAAGGACACTCACTTTAAGTACACTCGCGAGTAAGTACATCTCACTCAATAGGCAAACGGCAGCTCACGCATGCGCCTGTCAGCATGTCCTGAACAATAATACCGGCTCCCTACCTGTACCGAAGCTGTGCGCAAGCGGGGAGACTATAGAGCCTGTTATACATGCATTATTTACAGCAGTTATGCACGTATATGATGATTGCAGTACAGTACATGCATCGATAAGTGGATAAAAGGTAGTGCTTCAGTTTAAGTACATTTTCGCTTTACATACATGCTCCGGTCCCATTGCGTATGTTAATGCGGGTTATGCCTGTATTTGTATAAAAAATAACCTTAACTGGTTGTGTACATTATATGTATGTATATGTGATATGAGTGTTATTAGTGTGTATGTATATACTGTAGCACACACGAATATATACATATAATGTTTGAATATATAACTGTGTTTATGTGTATCTCTAAGAATGTATATTATATCAATGTTGCTTAATGAACACACAGTGTTATCTTAATGAATTTCTGCAACTTTGATATTGCCATTATAATTGTATAAACATGATCTAAAGTTTTGTTTCATGAGAAAAATATTTTTGCTTCAAGAATGATCTCACACAATTATTGCAACAATCTTGTTGTGGGAGAATGGCTAGGCGTACAAAGTCTCTGTTGTATTTTAACCTTGAAAAATACTGCACATAGATTAAATGTTACCATTTTCACATTTAGCATACATGCTAGGCGTTCTGATTTTAAACGGCAAAATACAACGGAGAAGACATGGCACTTGCAAGTACATTGCTGAGCAATCATACAAATATATGATATATCAATCAATAGAAGCTAATGTCGAAAAACGGGCTACAGTGAATGAAATATATGGCTTTATCATGGAAACATATCCATACTACAAACAGGCAGCTAATCCGAAAAATTGGAAAACTTCTGTCCGTTTCACTTTATCCGCAAATTAATGCTTTCAACACTTACCTCCTCATGCGGGGCAGCGGTACAGCTGTTGGCAGGTTGTTTCCTCGTTTAAGATTACCTTGGAACATGGAACATATCTGCTGCTAAATAGCCTATTCTTTCCTACTACCAGTAACAATGAACGCTGTCGTGTCTGCTGACATGCCTGCACCGTGCCTTCCACAATACGAGATGCAAGATGGACATAACTACTACGGTATTTGTCCAAACTTCCATGCACAATACGAGTGTTTACACTGGCGACACACTTTATTCGAGCTCGGCTAGTCCCACGAATTCGGGTATACCCGGTTGTATTGAGGTTTGTGACTGTTTTCTGCCCGAGTGCATTGGGTTATTTTCCAGGCAGGGATTGCAGCATTTTATTCCCGCTGGCTGCAATACTGCACAGTATATATATATATATATTGCATTACAATTCATGAATTTATGCCATCTGGTAGACACGCGAAGCATTGCAGCCTATTAAATCCTAATCATTATCATTTAACAGATCAGCCGCCCGTCAGCCAGGCATGAACCCAGGCTGGGAAGGCAAACGCAACGGGGCTTGTCAGAGGTGAGGAGCGGCGCATTCCAGGTATCTGCCAGGTACATACTGGGTATTTGCTCGAATAAAGTGTGTCGGTGCAGTATGTGAAAACAGACAAGATGTGTACCTACCTCCAGCCATATTGTTTCCACAAACCACTTCGGAGCCAGATGACGGGGTCACCGAGATGTGTATGCATCAGGATTCAAGTATTTACTGTGTCTGACTGGATCAATGGATTCCAGCAATTTGAGTTCTGAGTTTTACAATAAAGGTAAACATTGTTTTATGTTTTCATTTACATGAATAATATATGTAACAAATATGACAGCATCATCTGCCTAATATACACAATGTATGTCCGCAAAATTACAGGATGAAGCGTAACATTGCAGACATGCTAACATATACACAGTAGATAAATATAAGAAGTCATATGAAAAATTACATCATTAACATACATGACTACACATTTGTGGCGGTGTCATCATGAAATCCTTCTAAATGATTGTAAAGCATATTGTTCTAATACGCACACACACACACCATTGTTTACCATTGAACATATAAAAACAATGTACATCTCGCCGCCATGTGACGTGGGTACGTGGTCATGTCACAATGCGTACTGACAACGATGACCGATGCGCTGCCCCCCGCTGTGACAGTGTTGCCTGTGACCGTAGCTTATTGCTACAGTCACTCTGCAGTCTGTCAGTCGCATGGGGTGGTGCGTGCACAGCGCAGTAGGCCAATGTTCATTCTGTGGGAGGGGTGTTTGCGTGTGTTTCATGGTGCGTGGACATGACCTCACGCGTCTTGTTATCGCTCATTGGCTGATCGTCCGCTGTGGGCGTGGCCACACCTCACTTGTAAACGTTACTATATGTACGTGTGTTGAAGTGACATTTTTATTATTGCATATATGCATCTTCCGCGCTAATCTGCATACTGGTGCCAGCACCACGGAGGGACATGTCTTGTACGCACAGCGAACATATCGTCGTGCGCAAACACTGTGACCGCAGCTTACTGACGTGCGCGCAACACACGTTGTGCGCGCACAATATTATGTATTCAGGCACCGAAACTCACATATCTGTAGTAATATGAACAGCGGGTTTTAAAACATAACATTCCTGTTGCTGATTTGAATGATCCTTGACATTTAAGCATATATGTACCTTATGCATGAACCTCGCCAATCATATGCAGATTAGTACAGCGTTAGGATGCTGAAAGATAGATACATGTGCAATGTTGCAACATTATTTTTTTCTCTTTCAGAGATTTGAGGTGGACCCACGAAAATATTACCAGAGTGTGACACGTCTATACAAGAAATTCTAATCATTATGTTACAATGCTTGCAAACAGTGTCGCGCTGATTACGACAATGATACTTATTTTGCCTAGTGTGAAATGTGTTACTATGCACTTAATTATTCACATGATGCTGCTAACACAAGTACACTGTAATGATAGTTACATATGTATTCAATATTAGCAAACATCAGATCACAGTAGAATACATATTATATGTTCAAACAACATTATCACTATTGGAACACAATAATGTAGTATATATTTAGACGTCAAATTTTCCTTTTATAATCATCTACATTCAAAAGTATTACTCGTAAACATAGTATATGAAAGTATACAATACCAATTGTGTCGTTGTTTTTCAAACAATGACGTGTTAATCATTTGTTAACACCTATATTGTAGTGCCAACATAACAGACATTATCTCATTTATGTTACAGTATGTACCCATTATTAACACATTCACCTTTGTGTTACTATGAAAAACACACGATGAATAATATTTTATTCTATATGAATGTACATGCATTATACGTTAAACACATACCTAGCTAAGTTAAGGGTAGCATTTTAACAAACAATCATGTATGTAAATATACATTGCTTAACAAATACATGCATTACACACAAACACACACACACACACGTAAACATGTCCAATTTGTATAACATTTATTCCTATGACCATTTGGACTTCATGAATGTTATTATGTTAAAAGTTGTTCTCAAGGATGATTATGATTATTCCTAAGTCGAGTTCATATATGAAAAATGTTCTTCAAAACATTATAATTGTGTTTACTAATCTTTAGAAATATGTGAAATGTTAATAAAAAATGGTTTCATGCGGGAAAGAGTTTGTTAAAACTTACATGTACTGCAAATCAACACACATCTTCAAGTACAACATACACATGTGACAATGTCTGAACATCAAGAGAGTCAACAACTAATGACATATATTGCAATGGTAAGGATCTTTTGCACATGTTGGTTATTTCATCAAAACATGCATTGACTGTTCCCCTCGCTCATGTGCATGAATTGATGTCATCAACTCTTCATACTGACAGGTTATCTAATGTAGTTCATAACATTAACAGACACTAGCCAAGACCACAAACATCAAGCCAACAACAGGGACACAATACGAAGGACATACTGTATTTAAAGGTGCAAAGTTTTTCAT
The DNA here is from genome assembly GCF_040206685.1 of Ascaphus truei. NCBI lineage: Eukaryota > Metazoa > Chordata > Amphibia > Anura > Ascaphidae > Ascaphus > Ascaphus truei. The sequence continues at coordinate 104,315,651 of NC_134490.1, forward strand.
TAAATAATGCTTAAACATACTATCACAATACCTGTCACGCTGTTTGTCCCTCTTGTTACAGATCTTCAGTAAAAGAAATTCCATGAACAGTCATTGGAGTAACAGGACTGACAAATATAATTGATAAGGAAAAGATGATTAATGTGCATCACATGTTATATGAGCTTTTTCACCTACATATGTTACAGTTTCCAATGTGATCGAAAAAGTCAGAAGATATATGAACAATGTGATGTCCAAATGACCATTTGAATATAAAAAGATTTCTGTAGAAAGAGGCGCATGCGCGAAGGTGAGGTGGATGGCAGCATAAGCCTTGAGCTCCGTCCCCCACCCCCCATAAAGCACGATTAAACCGCACAAAACAGACTGTTGGCATCCCTAACCACCCTGATACGAGCACCAAAACTGCAGGGATGGCGCCGATGAACCCGAAGAAGAAAAAAGAAAGAGACCTCCGCAAATATCTGGGCCGATCGAGCTCACGGAGCGTTGCGGCAACAATGGCGCCAGATTCGAACGCGGGCTCGGAATCGGAGTCGGAGGAAGACACCGCTGAAGGGCCAGAGCAACTACCAGTCCGCCGCTGCGATTTTGAGCGGTTATACAGGGACATGAAAGCCCTTATACACATCGTAATGCAGGACTTAAAAAAAGAGGTTCAGGGGCTCGGCGAGCGAACCAGAGCACTAGAAGAGAAGGTGGCGGCCAACTCTAAACTCCTTAAAAAATCAGACAAGCGTACTATGCATATCCAAGCTCAAATAAATGAGCTGGCGGACAGGCAGGAAGACGCGGAGAACAGGGACCGCCGCAACAATGTCAGAGTGCGCGTTATCCCTGAGGCCATTACTGATGTGGAGGGATTCATTTCCCGCTGGCTCGAGGAGCTGCTCCCTGACTGTCCGGCTAATGAGCGGACAATGGAGCGCTGCCACCGGGCCCTGAGAAGCAGACCTGCGGCAACAGAGCAGCCCCGCGATGTGATTGCCCGGCTGCACCACTTTCGCACTAGGGATGCCATTTTCCAGAAAACTAAAGCAGCAGGAGCCTGCCGATTTGAGGAAATAAACATACAGCTATGTACCGGGCTATCCGGTATAGATGGACCTTCCCGTTTGGCCAGCTGGTCATCAGAAACGGGAAGGCCATCTCTATGAGGGAGATAGAAGAGGGGAAGAATTTCTCCATAAGCTGGGTGTAAAGGAGAACTCCCCCAAAAGCCCTCGCAAAGAGCAAACAGGGGAGGCAGACTGGCAGGTAGTAGGGCCGATACGAGAAGGTCGGGACGCTATAGCCTGAGGGACTGACAATATTCTTTCTTCTCTCGTTGTTATGCCTCACGTTTGAAGGCCAGTTAAGGCAGTTCCAGGGGCAGTTGGAGTTAACCCCTGATTTTACGCTCCTCGATGTCTCCCCCCAAAAGATGTGAAGTGCGATAAAGAAAAGAGACCCTGTTACATATTTCGATGCCTCCAGGTTCAGACTGGGGTTTGTGAGGTCCGGGAACTCAGTGAGAGACACTACTATCCTGTAGAGCTGCCCCACAAACTACGGGGTAAAAACCTAAAACAAACCAAACAAAAAAGCAGAAACTTTTACCTGTGCACATCATGGCGGCTCCTGGTGGAACGCACGAAGACCAGCATGGCGGAGGTGCAAGATCTGGACCTCGTGGAGGCATCGCGGAAGTGCGGAGCGATCGGGCGGGAGAGCTGGTGGGAGGACTCCCTCTTTCGTGGGCTTCAGGTGAGAAAGTGGCGTCCGCCGGAAAGACGTCACCGGAAGTAGAAGGGATGCCATCTTGGTGGAGGCAGCAAAAAAACCAAGAGGGACATCATCATATAGCGCCGACCACTGTTCGATCCCGCGAGAGTCGGCACGGCGACAGGAAAACCCGGAAGTATGGGCTACAAAGCTCAGGACTCGCCGGAGGTAATGGAAGATGCCCCCGGATGACACCAAAACAGCAGGAGTGGCGAGACAGCGTCCCCCCACAGTGAGCCGCAGAAGGAAGACAAGCACCGCCGGGCACGGAAAAGACAAGGAGAGGCGGAATGGAGTCGTCCCACCACCGACACAGCCACAGTCAGCAGCCGAAACATTAAATATTGTCTAAATAAAAACAAGTGAACACAAACAATCTTCACCCCTATGCCCGGTCTCCCAAATAAAGAACCACTAGACTAGGGATGTGAGGCCCCCAAGGGGAAGGGCTAGAGGGTTATGACAAAGATATACTATTCTGCGACAGGCAACTGGGTATAAGGAGGGGGGAGCGGAAAGGGAAGGAGAGGGAGAGAAATAAAAATTCAAAAACTTTGAACAAAAAAAAAAAAAAAAAAAAAGGAGGAGAGAGACTTGGGGAAAAAGTTACATTAGCAAAGATTAGATTGCCAGTGATTATGTTCTGTTTGGATGCGGTTAAAATTAACTTCTATGAAAAAATGGGGGGGAGGGAGTTGGCCCTCCAGTTTCACCATGGGCATGAGCCTCCACATGGGCATAGGGGGGAAACCCCTTTAGGATGCCCATGAAAGTCCCCATTGGGCCAGCCAGAGAGAGCGGTAGAGGGGGGTGGAGGTCCATCCCGGACTGCACTCCAGCTGAACATCCAGGAGGGGCAGAGAAGGCGGTTGGGGGGGACTGGTCTCGCCCATACGCCAGATGTGTTGACACTGTAATTACATGTATTGTTATGTGTGTTTATATGTTCCCCCAGTGTGCATTCCCTTGTTTCTCCCGGCTGCAGTCAGAAACCGCAGAAGGATTCGGACGGTGCCCGACATCACGGCTCCAAGTAAAGGTGAACGCTTACAGACAAGCAAAGGTTTGGAAATACACAAATGAGTAAGGGGATAGCTATTCTCTCACATAACGTGAAAGGCTTTAATAGCCCAGGGAAGCGGAAACTAGCCATGGCGGACTATAAAAAGACGGACCCCGACATAATTTTTCTACAAGAGACACACTTTTCCAAAACCAGCTCCCCGAAATACATAGACTATAGATTTAAGACTTGGTTCTCAGCCTCAGCCAGTAAGAAAAAACGAGGCGTGGCCATACTACACCACAACCGTTTGCCACTAGTGGTTAAGACCATCAAAAAAGACAACAACGGCCGATACTTGATTATCATCGGTGAGATAAGAGGTCAACCGATCCCATTTGCAAACGTATATGCCCCTAGCGACGACGCAGAGGCTTTCCTAGAGAAGTTTTTCTTCGTCCTCCGGAGGATTGCGCAGGGATGTGTAGTCCTCGGGGGCGACTTTAATCAGACGCTTGACCCTATATTGGATAGATGCACCCCAGGCGGTCACACCAGATCGAAAGTCAGACAATCCTGGATCAGGGGGCTGAGAACCAATAATCTTCTAGATATATGGCATGAGCAACACCAAAATAAAAAAGGGTTCACATTTTACTCCCACCCACACGACAGATACAGTAGGATAGACTACACTACCGACACACTTTATTGCAGTGTGGCCGGTACCGCAAGCCGGGAGATTTCCCAGCTTGCTAGTGGCCGCCCCTCGGCGTGCCGTGCGTCATAGATGCGCGGTCATGCGTCTTCGGGAGCCAGCGCCCCCTGCACGCGCGTCCAGGGCTCCCCGAGGGAGCCCTGGTGTCCCGCGATCGCGGGACGGCGGCAGGGGGTTCCGGGGGACCCGGCGGACCCGGCAGCGGTAGGGAAAGCGCCCCGATCGGAGGGCGCTCTTCCGCTGCTTCGGCGCGCGCCCGTCACACTCGGGCGCGCGCCAGGCTACTGCTGCGGCCAAGAACGGGCAAATGCTCGAATAAACTTGGCCGCAGCAGTACCTCTTTGTGTCTAGCAGAATGGTTTCTCAGATCTCCCACTCGGGCATCCACAATATTTCGTGGTCAGATCACGCGCCGATAGAGCTGCTGTGCTCAGACTTCATACTTGACAGACCAGGAGCGAACTGGAAACTTAACGAAGTGTTATTAAAAATCCCCGAAATCACACAAAAAGTGGGGGATAGAATCAGGAAATACTTTCAGGAGAATCTGGGAAGCGTAGCTTCACAAGCTACCCTTTGGGAAGCCCATAAGGCAACTCTCAGAGGAGAGCTCATAGGGATCGCGTGTAGGCGAAAGAGGGAAAAGGACAAAAAAATTAATCAGTTACAAGCAGAATTGGCAGTCCTATCAACCCTTCATAAAGGTAACAAAAATGCAATGACCCTTAAGGAGTTGCTAGACACCAAAACTAAACTTAATCTATTGCTAGCCTCCCGTGCTGAGAAGGAGCTGTCATGGTCCAAGCGGAAATATTTCGAAAAAACGAACAAGCCAGATACCCTACTTGCCAATAAACTTCGAGACAGAAACCAAGTGTCCCAAATTCAGACAATTCGAACAGCGCAGGGGGATCTTACCTCTGACCCTAAAAAAATTGTAAATGAATTTAAATCATATTATGAGACCCTATATGATGGAGCAAAAGTGGCCCATACGCCAACCACAAAAGCCCGACTAAAGACATTCTTAAAAGAGGCACAATTACCAAAAGTGACCAGAGAGGAGAGGGACGCACTACAGGCAGACTTCACTATAGAGGAAATCCTAGAGGTAATGAAGTCACTGAAAGCAGCCAAGGCCCCAGGCCCGCATGGCTTTTAAAACCTCTACTATAAAAAATTCCGCAATATATTAGCTCCTCACCTCCTAAAACTGTACAATTCCTTCCTGGACGGTGCCCCCATCCCGGGCTCGATGCTCCAGGCGTCTATCTCTGTGATCCACAAACAGGGGAAGGACCCAGCGGACTGTAAAAGCTATAGACCCATCTCATTGATAAACTCAGACACAAAAATCTTTTCCAAACTACTGGCTAATCGCCTTAACCAGGTGTTACCGAAGTTGGTCCATCCCGATCAAGTAGGGTTCATCTGTGGCGACAGGCGTCAGATAACACCAGACGGATTATAGATTTGATCGATCTTGCACAAAAGAAACATATCCCGTCTATGGTGCTCAGTCTAGACGCAGAAAAAGCATTCGACCGAATTGACTGGCCCTACTTGAGAGAGACGCTTGGGGAGTTCGGCCTAGGTGTGAGAATGTTAGAGGCAATTCTCGCTCTGTATCAAGGACCGATGGCGAAGGTCAGGCACCAGGGCTTCTCTTCTGGAGAATTCCTGATCAAGAGCGGCACCAGACAAGGCTGTCCTCTTTCACCCCTCCTCTTTGCGCTATGCATTGAGCCCCTAGCGGCGCACATTCGCCTCAGCCCGAACATAGCAGGAGTCCAAATTGGTGAACAGCCACACAAAGTGGCCCTGTACGCGGATGACGTGATACTAACACTATCCCAGCCCCTCACCTCTCTGCCGAATGTTTTTAACTTACTAGGGGAATTTAACGTGATATCAGGGTTCAAAATGAACCAGGCAGAATCAGAAGCCCTGAACATCAACCTACCTAAAGTCACCGAGAAATTGATCACGGTGAACTTTAATTTTAAATGGCAAACCTCCTCTATTAAATACCTATGGATAAATATCACGAAGCAATTCGGCGCCCTATATAAAGCAAATTACCCCAGACTGATACGGACACTGAAGGAGGATTTCCGAAAGTGGGCAGGGTAAAGTATATCCTGGATCGGCAGGATCCAGTCTTTATAAATGAATCTCCTCCCTAGAATTCTGTACCTATTTCAGACCCTTCTGGTCCCTACAAACAGGGAAGATATCCTCCGGCTGCAGTCCGCAATGGTGAAGTTCGCCTGGGGTAATAAAACCCCCCGCATTAAAACTAGCACACTGATTCGGCCCACGACAAGAGGAGGGTTAGCGGTACCTTGCCTGCTATCGTATTTCAGAGCGGCCCAATTAACCCAAATTATCCAGTGGCACACCCACCCTAGTCTGAGGCATTGGGTGGAACTGGAGGCGGCCTGCTGTGCCCCGGTGGCACTCCAGGACCTAATATGGCTTCCAAAAAAGGTGCATCAAACCATGAGTAACCCGCTCTCCGCGGTAAGCAGCTCGTTAGCAGTATGGGACAAGAGCAAATACACAAAGTCTAAATGAAATTAGCAATGCATATACGAGTTATTTACGCAACAGTCAGTAATCTAATTTGGATACAACCATGAAATAAACTTTGACAAACAACCTTGCCACATGTTCAAGTTTGCATGGGATTGTCACATCTTTACATAAACAAATTCAAATGTTCATATGCATAAATACAAGGCATCTGTAGAATTGCAATTGATTATGTTAAATGAATCGCAAACAGATATAATAGATATGTGTAGCAGTTTACATGAAATTATTACACTGCATTGTGTCCAATGTACTCATGCAATGTTATTGAGTGTGCAATTGCTGACGTAATAAAAAGAGGGATGTCCCAAAAAATATGTAAACATGACAAATAAGAACTATTTGTTAGTTGGATCATGCGTTAGCCATTATAAGCATTATATAATGTATAGCAAAATAAACAGCATGATCGGTGCTATGTCTCAAAACTTTTTCATCGTATTAGAATAAAATACAGGACACTTTACAAACATGTTTCAGATTATGTGAACTGTTCCTTTAAGAGTTTACTATAGGACTATCCCTTGACACAGCATAACATAAACATTCATGTACCACGTAAATAATAATCACATTCACAAGTAAGATGTTCTGCCAATAATGAACGTAAGCTGTGACACGATTAAGTGAATAACATCGACACTGTAATGTAAAGTAAAGTTTTATTTGGAGCAATACCACGGAAACAGGCAAAGTAATATGTCTCCGCTCCATTGACTCCATAGATGTTGAGATGAGCTATTTTTTTTTAAGTGCCATCACGGCAACAACCTTGCCGATCCTTCTCCCCTGCAACTTGCCAACTTTAGTTGGCAGGACGGATTGGCGTAAAAATCTCAATTCTAGAGTGCCGATCAGCAGCGAAAAGCTGATCTGGGCTACTAGAATTGAGCGCGTTTCAAAAAGTGCTGATAACTGGCGAAAAGTGGCTTATCGGCAGCCGTCTGCCGAAAAGTTTTTTTCGGGAAAAAAAAATGCCGATTTTTGCAGCTTATCGGTGCTTACTGAATCGGAGAGGCAATATTGGCGCGCAAATCTCGAAAAACGGCTTTTCGGCGCTTACTGCATGAGGCCCTTAGTCTTTGCAGGGCAGACTTTCCTAGCTTCAGTGACCAAAAGTGTGTAATCGGGCGCTCCTTAATTAATTATTCAAAGTGCTAGTGCATCAATCATGTGCATAAAATATAATGTATAAATAAACTAACTATATAAAGTGACCAATAGTATATAAAGTAAACAATTAATAAATATTAATAAAAATATAATTTCCATCACCAAATGTAAATAGTGTATTAATTGTAAAGCAGCTCAAACACAACCCTTTAATAGACTGTTCTGGAGTATATGTCTTGATTGTATTCTTCCACAACAAGGGGAGCGCAGGATGTTCACATCGTAATCATGAAAGAATAAAAGAACATAACATAGTGCAACCTGTGTGTATATATCAGAAGTATATAGGGCTGTAAGGTAGTAGCACTCACACTTTTTCCCCAGAAATCAATCAGTACAGAGACTATCTCTCTCTGAAACGAGCAACGTTCAATGGTAGTTTCCAACACGATAATGTGTCCGTGGGGTAATTCCTCCTTCCGTGCCAAAAGGATAAAGACTAGCATATCTAAAAAGTGTATTTTAGGACCAGTAGCAAAGATATAAATGTACTCACATTGTAAAATAAAATACAGGGAATTGTACGAAATCCCGATCTTCTGGGCATTCAGTCTCCGGCGCGTTCGCTCGTTCACGTCCGACAATTCCGGTGTGCACTGCGGTAAGGGCGGATGTGACATCACGCTTGGTCTCCGGTTGCCAGGATCTCTCAACAGGACGCAAGCTCAGATTCTACGCGTTTCGTCATTCGACTTCATCAGGAGGCTTAATTACCATTACCCCCTTCTGGTTTATATAGGGTCAACCTCTAATGCATAATTTTAATACCTGATACCAGTGTAATCACTTACAATGACTTTAACCTACTCTCAATGATGCTAGTTATATGAATGAACATTATTAACCCCCTACTATCTCTGCAATGTACGTTAAAACAATATGAAGCATGTGGTAAATACACAATACAGGCATACCCCGGTTTAAGGACACTCACTTTAAGTACACTCACGAGTAAGGACATATCGCCCAATAGGCAAACGGCAGCTCGCGCATGCCAGCACATCCTGAACAGCAATACCAGCTGCCTACCTGTATCGAAGCTGTGCGCAAACGGGGAGACTGTAGAGCCTGTTACAAATGCGCTATTTACATCAGTAATGCACGTATATAACGATTGAAGTACAGTACATGCATCGATAAGTGGGGAAAAAGGTAGTGCTTCACTTTAAGTACATTTTCGCTTTACATACATGCTCCGGTCCCATCGCGTACGTTAATGCGGGGTATGCCTGTAAAGTTTTAAAATCACCACTCACATACATAGTGGTGACCCAAACAAAATACAGGATAACCCACTGAAATTCTATTTGAAACATTTAATACTTTAATAATACTAAGAAAAATATAAAAAAAACTCTATAATAAAAAAACTCTATAATAAAAAAACTCTATAATAAAAAAACAACAACAAGTATATGACCTAAAAACAAGATGACAACAGAAAACAAAATGAGTAAAACACATTACTGACAATAAACCCAAAGGGGAATCTACATGTTCCTCCCAGTTTCCATATCGGGATATAGTGATATAATGGGATGATGTTACTGTATATAAATGCCCCAATGTCTATACTGACATTCATACCGGATGGGACCAGGGTCCCCAATTGAAATATCCAATACGTTTCCCGCTGTGCTAGACGTTGGGTCCTATTTCCCTCCCTCTAATGGGCAGGAACATGTTCAATTCCCTTATAGATTAATGACTTTGGGTCCGAATTATGATGTATACTGTAATGTTTAGATACTTAACACACTTTTTCTTATATTACGCAGATGTTCTAAAATCCTTACCCTTAAGGGTCTGGTAGTGCGCCCTACATATTGGAGGCCCCAAGGGCACTCCAATATGTATACCACCAATGTGGTTTTACAGTTGATATAATTCTTAATAGAAAAAATCTCATTAGTTATATTTGATTTGAAATTTGTTTTCTCAACACTTTTTTGACTACAGGCTTTGCATGCAAAGCAACCATAGAAGCCATTTGGTTTATTCAGCCAGGCGGGGTTGTGTTTATTCCCCTCTGTCCTCATCAATGTTGGTGCTAGTTTCTCCTTTAAGTTAAGGAGCTTTACTAAATATTATGCTAGGTCTCTCTGGTATATGTTCCCTTAATACTTCATCATTCCTTAGAATGTGCCAGTGTCTGTTCACAATTTTCTTTATTTCCATTGCCTCTCTGTTGTATTCAGTTATAAAGGACGTACTGAATACATTCTGCTTAATTTTCTTCTCTTTACTTTTGGGTTTCACAATTTCATTTCTGGATAACACATTTGTTTTCTCTATTGCCTTATTTATGACGACATCTTTATAATTTCTTTCTTTAAATTTATCAACAAGAATACCTGACTATTCTTTGTATATACTGTCTTCAGTGCAGTTTCGCTTAATTCTCCTCAGCTGCCCATATGGAATATTTTTCAACCAATTTTTATCACGACAGCTAGATTCTAGGATAAAGTTATTCGCATCCACTTGTTTAAAGTGGGTCTTGGTTTTTAAAATATTATTTTCTATATATATCACTAAATCTATGAATACCACTTCTGTCTTACTGCTATTTGAAACAAATCTCAGATTTAAGTCATTCGTGTTGATAAATGTCAGGAAGGAGTCCAATGATCTTTGATCTCCCTGCCGTACAAAAATGACGTCATCGATGAAACGGCGCCAGAGGACTAGGGGCTCTATGCACAAAGCGCCGAAAAGTTTTTTATCGGCAAAAAATGCCTTTGGTATGCAGTAAGCGCCGATAATTTGGCCAAATCGGCATTTTTTGTCCCCGATAAAAATTATCGACAGGCGGCTGCCGATAAGCCACTTTTCGGCACCTTTCGGCAATTTTTTAAATCGGCTGTATTCTAGAAACCCCGATTCTGTTTTCGGTGCTGATAGGTAGTGCCGAAAAGCCATTTTTTTCGGCAAATCGTCCCGCCAACTCCAAGTTGCCGGGTCGGTGGGGAGAAACATCGGCAAGGGCTACACTTAGAAAAATTCTGGCCTTTTTCCTGTCTGTGATTGATGCCGGGGGTCTCCGGAGCTGATACCAGCACCGGAGGCCCCCCAGCATGCATTCGAGGCAGGAAAAATGCATGTACAGCCCACTTCATTACCTTAGCGGCCGTTGAAGTCAATGGGGGTTTTCCGCCATAGCCGGTCAATGGAGTTAATTACAGGCCTGTCACGGTGACTTATGACAGGCTGCAATTTACACCAAATATATATAATATATATATATATAACTGGGTTGAACTGGGACGAGACTTAGATATGATAAAATATAATTTATTCCTTGATAAAGGTGAACACACAAAATATACAAGTAACAGGCAAAATATAGACACTTACTTAAAGATGGAAATGATGAAACAGTCACATCTGGACTGTCAGTTCACTATGGAGACATAGTATATGGCTCGGCTCCTCAAACCCACCTTAGCAAACTTGACACCTTCTACAATTCAATTTGTCGTTTTGTTCTCCAATGTAACTACAACACACATCACTGCGAAATGCTCAAAGAACTAGATTGGTCAACACTAGAGTCTAGGCGCAAAGTTCACCTTTCCTGTCTTGCCTTTAAATTCTTCATGGGCAAGCTACCCAGCTACCTGAACAAGCTCCTCACCCCTACCACTTGCAGCACTTATCACATGAGATCAGACTCCAAAAGACTATTCATGGTCCCAAGGCTCAACAAAGTATCCGGACGTTCCTCCTTCTCCTTCCGTGCACCCCAAAACTGGAACAACCTACCAGAGACTCTCACATCCACCACCAGTTTAAGTTCTTTCAAATCTAAGGCTGTCTCACATTTTAACCTGGTCTGGAACTGTTTCATACGCTCATATTATATATTTTCTTTAACTGTGCACGCAATGTCTTGTATATAATGTATACCCTGTTCATTTATGTAACTGTACTTGTAACCATGTACTATTTGTTTTACTCTGTGCCCAGGACATACTTGAAAACGAGAGGTAACTCTCAATGTATTACTTCCTGGTAAAATATTTTATAAATAAATAAATAAATAAAACATCCAATGTAATGTCCCCTAACCCCTTAATCACCATAGCGGTTATTAACCGCTACAGTCATTAAGGTTGTTAACCCACCCTCACCACCACTCGGGACGCCTACATACCCTCCCACACTAACCCCCCACCCGTGAGGCCTAACCACCCTCACCCACTACCCACAAGGGAGGCCTACCCACATACCCTTGGTGCCAATACCCCCTCCCCCCACCCCCAGTACCCACAATAAAAACAATACACTGCCCCACAATAAGCATCATTCTATTTATTAAATACATTACCCACCATCTGTGCCCCCCCATAAATACATGATTTATCCTTTTACATACAGGGTTCATACCCCAGCCCCACGCGAGTCCCAGGCGGGCTGGCGGGGGCACCTGACAGACCTACAGGGTACCAGCAACTTGTTTCACACAGGTTCTGGAGGCCTGTTGGTGGGTTCCGCAAAGCGCCATGGCCCCCAGGTTGTCTCCCTGGGTCACCGTGGGCTACAATTGGGTCCCCACAGTAGGCCCGCGGATGTCTGGGAGCCCCGGGTCAGACCCACAGGTGTCTGCGGGGCCTCGGGTGGTTCTCACGGGGGTCTGGGGAACTCATGAGTGCTCACTACGGGTCTGCGGTGCCCCCAAAGATGTGGGACCACCGCTTCATCCACGCACCTATGGGTCCACGGTGCCCCCACGGATGTGGGACCACCACTTCATCCCCGCAGACTATGGGTCCGCGGTGCCCCCACAGATGTGAGGCCACCGCTTCATCCCCGCAGGTGTCACCCGTGGAACCACCAGCCTGATACCCGTGAGATACCCGAGGATAACGCACGTGGTCTCCAGAGGTCTCCCGCAGAACCAAGAAACCATCCTTGAATGTAAAAAAAATTAACTTGGCCTATACATTCAATACATAAACAACAGCTACAGTACAATAATGTGCAAAATAACTATTATCCAGATAGGGATAATAGATTATTTGCCCATTATTAAACACATTAACTAGCATATTAAAATAAATAAAGTACTACTGACCTCATCAATAAGAAGCCCCTGTCGCCAGCAACATCCTTGTCTTTCGTTGCCCACAAAATACATAGCCAATATAAAGCCAATAAATTGCAATTACATTCAGATATCAATTAACCCCTTAAACACCTTATCGGATAATAACCGCAAAGGTAATTAAGGGGTTAAGCCACACTGGCCCGATACCCACCCTTCACCCATTCATTTGTACAGTGGCTTCATCATGCAACTATATATATATATAGTGACAAACGCCCCTCTTTTGTAGTGCTGACGTCTGTCTGGGTTCTTCCCGACACAGTCTTCTAGGGTTAATTATACAACAAACAGGATCATGCAAAGTATTATGCTGCTTAACTCAGGCTTCTGCCTGCTTTATTTTCATCCAAGTAAGGTACTGCAGCTTTAACATGTGTAGGTTAGAGGTACTCAGATACTTTCATTCAGCAGTTCACACATTTCAGTGTTACAATATTTCCCACACTGTTATTTCAAGAAATAAAACCAAAATCATATAAGCAAATCCTATCCCTTTCAGGGATCTAACTACACATCAGAATTAGTCTCTCTAACAGCTGCTGGCCAACTAACCTGGTTCCCCAGCTTAAAACAATGCTCTCTCATTTAGGGTCACAAGATACAGCACAGTCTTTTAGCAACAGCAGTAATCATTTGTTTTGTCTTATCTGTTCGTGGTGTCCAGGCAAATCCTCTGGTACTGTCATACGTGGAGAGGCCGTCAACCTCGATACTGGATGCAGGAGAGTAGCGACACCCCCAGCCCCCAGGCTCCAAGGAGAGAGAGTGAAATGCAAAACCTCTCTGCTCTAAATACCTGTGCATGTGATTAGAAGAGCAGGTGAGGGAGAACTAGAGCCATTGTAATCTGTGGTCTGGATTTTCCATCCAGCTGCCTGAGGTAATGGGAAGCTGTGGAACGGATCATTTGTAACTATTCCTGCACTTTCTGCTCTAAAATGGGGCAGAAAGCTGCCTAACATCTTTGGACTATGTCACAATATATATATATATATATATATTGTTGCATAATGAAGCCATATATATATATATATACACAGAGAGAGAGATTGGCTCTAGTACCATGTGACAGGCTTTCAATGACATCACATCCGTTCTCCCCTAAGCCTCTGTCACATGGTATACTAGAGCCAATCAGAGTTGGGATGGAGTTCCCACGCTCTGATTGGCAACCGTACCATGTGAGGACGGCCATGTTTCTTTTAATGACGTCATCTTAAAGGCAATTGAAGCAAAGCCATTCTGATTGGCTGTGCTTTCATTGCCTTTAAGTGACGTCATCATATTTTTTTTTTCTCGGCCAAAACACATGGTTTTCATGGCCCAATCAGGGCCGTGGGAACCATGATGAAAATGTGACATCATAGGCCTTCAAAAGCCTATGTCGTCTCATTTTGAAGCAAGACGCCGAGGAGTAAGGACATCCTACAGAAGAAGAAGGCCAGGACGTGGCCGTAGAAGACAAGAAGACCCCGGAAGAGAGCCGCAGATAGAAGAAAGAAGAATACAGATGAAGATGGATTACAAATAGAATTTGTATTGTTGGATTGTTTTGGATTTTTATTTTAATGTTTATTATTTTATGGTTTGTTATTTTATGGGTTCCTGTGCCTGGTGGATTGGTTCGAGAGTAAGCTGTTCAACGGGAGTCGGTGAGTGGGTCAAGTAATGGTAAGTGAACTAAAGAATTGTATTTTATTTAACTTGTTAATTTTTTTTAAAGCATTTTTTAACATGTGTATTTATTTATTTTTGGTATATCATTTCTTGCCACTGTATGTATGTATGTATGTATGTCTGTATGTATGTATGTATGTATGTATGTATGTATGTATGTCTAGATCGATATATACATACAGGGTAAGAAATTATGTTGTTTTAAAAGCTTGATTTGCTGTGTTTTAAATTATTTTTGCTATGCTGCTATGCATAAATGTGTGTATAATGTATTTTAAAATGAGATAGATGTAATTGTTGCTATTGTATGGTGTACTTTAGGTCAGGGTGAGGCTTGCTTTTCTATATTGTATTCTTGTTGATACTTATATTTTTTCACAGGTTCTGTTCAACGATTGAATTAGTTAATTGTTTAATGGTTAGGGATGGAATGTAAATTGTTTAGGGATGTAATTAATGAATGCTAATTGATTTATGTTGACTGGATTGGTTTAAATAGTATACTTGTTTGGATGTATTGGTATTTTGTTTGGAATATGTTATTGTTAACATTCATTTGCAGAATGTATATGGTGCATAGATTGTATACATCATATATACAATGTAAATGCAATGTTTTGATTGTCATTTGAGGTTTTTGATTGGAAGATCAGATTGGATTATTAAAGGAAATTGATTTTATTGTAGTGTGTCTGTATGGAGAAGTGGTATTTGTAGTACAGCATGTTTTTGATAACCCTTCTACATTTATTTGTATATTGGTTTATCATGTGTGTGTATATATATATATATATATATATATATATATATATATATATATATATATATATATATATATAGTTGCATGATGAAGCCACTGTACAAATGAATGGGTTAAGGGTGGGTATCGGGCCAGTGTGGCTTAACCCCTTAATTACCTTTGCGGTTATTATCCGATAAGGTGTTTAAGGGGTTAATTAATATCTGAATGTAATTGCAATGTATTGGCTTTATATTGGCTTTGTATTTTGTGGGCAACAAAAGACAAGGATGTTGCTGGCGACGGGGGCTTCTTATTGATGAGGTCAGTAGTACTTTATTTATTTTAATATGCTAGTTAATATATTTAATAATGGTCAAATAATCTATTATCCCTATCTGGATAATAGTTATTTTGCACATTATTGTACTGTAGCTGTTGGGGGGGGGGGTATGTATTGAATGTATAGGCCAGGCTTATTTTTTTTACATTCAGGGTTGGTTTCTTGGTTCTGCGTGAGACCTCTGGAGACCACCTGCGGTCTCCTCGGGTATCTCACGGGTATCAGGCTGGTGGTTTCACGGGTGACACCTGCGGTGATGAAGCGGTGGCCTCACATCTGTGGGGGCACCGCGGACCCATAGTCTGTGGGGATGAAGTGGTGGTCCCACATACGTGGGGGCACCGTGGACCCATAGGTGCGGGGATGAAGCGGTGGTCCCACATCCGTGGGGGCACCGCAGACCCATAGTGAGCACTCGTGAGTTCCCCAGACCCCCGTGAGAACCACCCGAGGCCCCGCAGACACCTGTGGGTCTGACCCGGGGCTCCCAGACATCCGCGGGCCTACCATGGGGACCCAATTGTGGCCCACGGTGACCCAAGGAGACCACCTGGGGGCCATGGCTCTTGGCGGGACCCACCAACAGGCCTCCAGAACCTGTGTGAAACAAGTTGCTGGTACCCTGTAGGTCAGTCAGGTGCCCCGCCAGCCCGCCTGGGACTCGCGTGGGGCTGGGGTATGAACCCTGTATGTAAAAGGATAAATCATATATTTATGGGGGGGCACAGGGGGTGGGTAATGTATTTAATAAATAGAATGATGCTTATTGTGGGGCAGTGTATTGTTTTTATTGTGGTTACTGGGGGTGGGGGGAGGGGGTATTGGCCCCAAGGGTATGTGGGTAGGCCTCCCTTGTGGGTAGTGGGTGAGAGTGGTTAGGCCTCACGGGGTGGGGGGTTAGTGTGGGAGGGTATGTAGGCATCCCTAGTTGTGGGTGAGGGTGGGTTAACCCCTTAATGACTGTAGCGGTTAATAACCGCTATGGTGATTAAGGGGTTAGGGGACATTAAATTGGATGTTTTCATTCTTGTGTCTGTTTTGCAGCAGCGGAGGGGGCATGGGCAGGATGAAGATGAGGATGGCCTTCATCGTGGCAGCCGGAAATGGGTGAGTGCTATATGTATTTAATGTATTTATTGTTGTTTATGTATTTTAAATACACAGGGGGTGTATGTTGTTTATTGCTATGTTTATTGGGGGCAAATGCCCCAAAAAACATGCTATTCTGCCTTAACCCCTTCATTGCCTTAGCGGCTATACGCTATGGTAATGAAGCAGCATTTATGTATTTTAATAATATTGTGCGGAAGCAGGGGGTCCCCTGAGCTGGACCACATTGATTTGTGGCTCAGAGACCCCCTGCTTCCCGAGTTACAGGCCCCGGTTTGGGGCATCTGTTACAGTGTCGCCGCCATATTTATAGCGGACACGGCGCGAATGGGACGCTATAAAGATGGCGGCGACACTGCCACCCGATGCCACATACTGGGGCCTGTAACTCGGGAAGCAGGGGTCCCTGGTCCACAAAGCAATGCAGTTCAGCTCAGGGGACCCCTGCTCACAGTACACTATTATTAAAAATACTTTCATGCTGCTTCGTTACCGTAGCACATAGCCGCAAAGGTAAGGAACGAGTGTTTATTTATATATATGTTTTACTCTTAGTGTAGATGTGCAGAGGGTCTCCGGAGCTGAACCGCTTTGGTTTTAGGTCCGGGGACCCCCTGCTTCCCGAGATACAGGCCCCTTTATGGGGTGCCGGTATCCCTCTGCTTTGTTTACATTCCGCGGTCACGTGATCGGGACCTTTAAATGCAGAGGGATACCGGCACCTCATAAAGGGGCCTGTATCTCGGGAAGCAATGTACACTATCAGTAAAAGTTGTTTTGATATGGTTTTATTTTGCCGATGTTTGCACAGAGAGACCGGCGGGTCTCTCTCTGCTGCAAACACATATCGGCAGGGGACGGCCTATCGGCAGGTTATCGGGACCCAGGTTTATTTATCGCCGGCTCATCTGCGTTTTGCTGTCGCAGAGATTCGGCAGGGATCGGCATGGATTCGGCCCTTACTGAATACTGCGAGGGCAAATCGCCAAAATCATGCCTATCGGCAACACTTGCCAAAAAGATTTTTTCGGCGCTTAGTGCATGAGGCCCTAGGTCTGCACCGAGCTTGGGATTGGACAAGACAAAGTTGTCTTCCCAATAACCCATAAAGATGTTAGCATAGCTTGGACTGCCGATATATACACACTGGTTGCACTATGTTATGTTCTTTTATTCTTTCATGATTACGCTGTGAACATCCTGCGCTTTCCTAGCTTCAGGAATGAAGCCGGTTGCTAGTCGTAACAGAGCAACTTTGAAAAACCAGCCCGCGCTCCACTGACTCAAGTCACAGGATAGTCTGGTTCTCTGACTCGGCTGTCTCCTTACATACCCTTCGCTGTTCTATCTTCTGCATAGAAGTAGGAGGAGCGACCAATCAGAGCGTGAGAATTTCCTACCACTGGCCAATAGAAACAGGGGCTCGTCTCTTGGCTGACGTCAGAGCAGGAGGCATGCCATGCCGTCTCGAAAAGCTGGGTGAGCGGGAAATATGAATTAGCCAATGGGAAATGCACCTACGAGCGTTCTCTCCCAGCTAACCCATTGCCCCCCATTGGGCAGGCTCCACCAGGTCTGACAGTCTCAAAAGGTCTCCCCACAGGGTGCCCTTTGTGCTCCGGACCTGGCAAATCACCCTTCCACTCTCACCAAATGGTTTTATCACCTCTGGTATGCACCAAACATTTTAAAATATGTTTTAATACAGTATATGTCTTGGGGAACTTTATACCTGTGAGGGAAATGGGTCTGGGGGACACGTTGTAGCCCCGGTGTAATTCATCTCGTGTACCCGAAAATCATGCCTGCACATCGGAAAGAATTACAGGACTACTGGTAACTTTGTTCCCCGAACTCCTGCAAACAAGACAAATGCATTTCAACCCAAATATCCCACCTAACACTTATATTCCCAAAGTCTCATGTCTCAAGGACAGGGGTGCGCAAAGTGGGGGGCGTGCGCCCAATGGGGGTGCTGGTTTTATTTGGAGGGGCACGGGCACATGCAGAGGCCCCGCACTCTTCCCCAAAGCATTTAAATGAAATGCCGGGGATCGCGTGAGGCCTCTGCACAATAAAACTTACCTTGATTCAAACGCTGTGACGAGTCGCCATGGCAACGAGTGACGTCACACGGCCGTCTCCATGGAAATGGTGTCTAGTGACATCACATCACCCCGCGGCATCATTTGATGGTGCACACAAGCGAAAGGGGTGCGCGAGAGCAAGAGGGAGCTGGCAGGGGGGTGCAGCTCAAAAAATGTGCGCTCCCCTGCTCTAGGACACTGGAAACCCCAAAAGCCCCTAAATAGGTCAAGTTTTTACTCTGCCTTAACATTGGGGAACATCTTGGGAAATCAGGGGAGCGCAGATATCAATATGCAAAAAGAATAAAGGCACAAAATAGTGCAAATAACGTTTGAGCCAAACAAGGTGATATAAATATATCGGGTGAATGGAGACTCACGTGGCATCAAATAAAATCAGGCATGTCAGAGATCAGTTGAAGGAAGGGGGTTTCCAATGCGCACAGTCTCATCAAAGTATATAAAAAGGGAAGAAAAAACACACAATAGTGTAATATTGTATGATGCACTTTGAGCAAGAAGAAGTATTGTACTCACATTTTATGAAGTCAATCGGACATTTTGGTTACTAAGTTTAACCACACTGATGTTTGCAGGTTCTCCGTGAACAGGACACTTCCGGTAATGCACACCGTCTCCAACAGATAGGACTTGCAGTGTTGTACAGGGTCACCGGTACCAGGATAGGATTTAACTTGTGTAGTTATTACCGGCTGGAAATCAGGCACCTCATTTGCAGTCGCACACATAATCACAATGTCTTCACTGTCTGCTCCCTCTGGTGAACCCAGAAGATACTTGCGCTTGTTTATTTTCCCTTTTATGTCAGAGATCAGTGGCACATGCTTGACTCTGTAGTGAACAACCCCACAGCTGGATATCTGAGATGATGTTAGTAGCACACACAGCAACCTCGCCAGTCAAAGTAATAAGGAAAAAAGAGAGGCTTCCATAGTGTAACACAATAATATCTATTTATACATGCAATAAAATTAACACTTACAGTGTCAAAGATCAAATAGGCACATAAAAACAAGCGATATTACCAGCTCCAGTCTCCTCCTTCTTGGACCTCACATTCTGAACCGCAGGAGTCACCAGGATCAGCTGACACGCAAATGTCACGACCGGAACGGGGATTCCCTGTATCCTGGGCCTGGCACTTTCACAGCGCAGAATATCGGCATCCAATGATGGAGATCTGAGCAGTGTACACGATGGACACAAGAGGATGTAATCATAGCTCTACCTTAATATTCACATAGTAAGATATATTGGCGGTGCATGGGGAATGGATATGTATTTTTACAAAAAATGACCAGAGAAGCGGTCACAAAAAGAAACCCACTAGTTTGCACACAGCCTTCAGTAAGATAGAAAATAGTAGGGAACTGATTAGTCCCAATATACAAGTGATGAATCAAGCAGGGGGGATATATATAATCCAGAAAAAAAAAAACATTTTATTAGTTACTTGTTAACTCTTCTAAGTGAAAATATGATAAAATCAATTAAAAATGAAACCACTAAAGTATGCCTTGAATAGTTAACCTCAGTTGTTTTATATACTCTCTCGATTGCTACACTTTCTCAATACCTATTCTCTTCTAGACCCTCTACAATATGGCTTCCGCACTGCTCACTCTACTGAAAAAGCCCTCACTAAAATAACTGACGACCTCCATGCTGCCAAACAGAGGTCATTACACTCTGCTCATATTACTCGACATCTCTGCAGCATTCAACACCGTGGACCACCCTCTTCTCCTTCACATTCTCCATACTCTTGGTATTCGGAATAAAGCTCTAAGCTGAATCTCCTCTTACCTCTCCCATCGTACTTTCAGTGTCTCTTTTGCTAACATCTCCTCCTCCTCTATTGATCTCTCTGTGGGGGTACCCAAGGGCTTTGTCCTGGGACCCTGTAGGCGGACGCTCACAGAGGTATGCAAGGGAGACTGATTATAGTGAAATTAAATAAGCCTTTTATTGCGCCTGTTTCCTTAACATCAGGAAACCATCCAAACAAGGGGTAAACAAAGCTTCTATTCACTTGGGAGTATTTCTAGTGAAATACTATGCAGTTCACAACTCCCTTAGATAAGCATGTCTCCCAGCCCCAAACATATAGCATGAATTAAGCAGATATAAGAAGTCTCATAAATGAAAGTCTTATCTGTTCCTTGTGGTTTGGAGGGAAAATCTTCTCTGTCCCTGGTTCAGCTCCCTTTTCCTCAGTGTGTGTCAGCGTTCAGGTTTAGAAGTTTCCCCTGTGTCTTGAAAGCAGCCCTGCTGTTTCTTCTGGCAGGGCTCAAGACTGTTTGTCTCCAAGTTCAGCTCAGGTGTGAGCTAAGGAGTCTCTCTTCCTGTCTCAAAAGACAGGCTTTTCTAAGCCATCTAATCAGGCAGGTGGTGTTTGTTAATTGACTACCAGCAGTTAACCACCACACTGCTGGATTAGAGGCACATTACCTGACAGGGATAACTCCCCTGTTACAGACCCCTTCTCTTTTCTCTTTACACACTCTCTCTAGGTGACCTAATCACATCTTTTGGGTTTAAATATCACCTCTATGCTGACGACACACAAATTTACCTTTCAACCCCTGACCTTACACCTGCTATACAGACCAAAGTTTCTGAATTCCTCTCTGGAATATCATCCTGGATGGCCATCCACCGACTGAAACTTAACATGGCAAAAACAGAGCTCCTTATACTTCCTCCCAAACCTGGCCCTACTACCTCCTTCCACATTACTATTGGAAATACGATCATTCACCCAGTAGCCCAAGCATGCTGCCTAGGGGTTACACGTGATTCCTCTCTCTCATTCTCCTCTTATATTCAAAACGTTTCTAACACTTTTTCCTCCGCAATATCACAAAGATACGCCCTTTCCTCTGTTACTCGACTGTTAAAACTCTGACTCAGGCCCTCATTCTCTCACGTCTCGATTACTGCAACCTCCTGCTGTCCGGCCTTCCTGCCTCTCACCTGTCTCCCTTACAATCTATCCTAAACGCTGCTACCAGAATCACTCTACTCTTTCCTAAATCTGTCTCCGCATCTCCCCTCCTGAAATCCCTCTCTTGGCTTCCGATTAAATCCCGTATCTCACACTCAATTCTCCTCCTCACTTTTAAAGCTTTACATTCTTCTGCCCCTCCTTACATCTCAGCCCTAATTTCTCGCTATGCACCATCCCGACTCTTGTGTTCTTCTCAAGGATGTCTTCTTTCTACCCCCTTTGTATCTAAAGCTCCCTCCTGCCTTAAACCTTTCTCACTGACTGCCTCGCACCTCTGGAATGCCCTTCCCCTCAATTCCCGACTAGCACCCTCTCTATCCACCTTTAAGACCCACCTTAAGACACATCTGCTTAAAGAAGCATATGAATAGCACTGGATAATCCTGGACACATGATACATAAAGCTTGGCCCCCTGCAGACGCACTTACTAGAATTCCCTCCTACTGTCTCTGTACGTTCTCCCTACCTACCAATTAGATTGTAAACTCATCGGAGCAGGGACTCCTCTTTCTTAATGTTACTTTTATGTCTGAAGCACTTATTCCCATGACCTGCTATTTATATTATTTGTTATTTATATGATATGTATTACTACTGTGAAGCGCTATGTACATTTATGGCGCTATATCAATAAAGACATACAATACAATTCAAAACTAAGCAAGGTCCAATAATATAGATCTATGCTTGTGGAGAAAGCACTTAAACACGGAGCGTCTATTTATTATAGCTCAGGGATTACTAGGTTGCCAATACCTAGTGTGTATACTCATTTATGGTCCCCTTATATACAATGTATACATCAAAACATCTGCAACTCTAATTGTAGCATATTGACCAGGATGTCAGTGAACAATCAGTTGCATAACATTTCCCATGGTACTATGACCAATAACAATAGCAGTGGACTGATACAGTTGTAACTTCTCACACACTTTATGTATATCCATGTGATTAGTTACTCATGTGTAACAGATAATCGTTATAGTTACACAAGGGGTTAATAACCCTATTGGATACAGAACATTATTGGTAAAGCAACCAACTGTTGCATATATTACATATCTATAACCAACTGTATGTGGCTACAAAGAATCCCTTAGCCTTGATGTATTAAATTCCAACAACAAAAGTACTTGTGGTTGTGTTAGTGTCTCATTCAGCTTGTAACTCCAGCAACTGACATCATCAGTCAGTACAACGCTAGACCCATGTATTCAGAGTACTTGCGGCTGCTTGAATGTATTACTCAGCATACAACATACAGCTCCGATGGCTGACATCATCAGTCCGTGCATTGAGCCACCTAACCCGATGATCGTTTCGTGCCGTCAACCGGCACTTCTTCAAAGGGGAGGCGTGTGCCTATACTCCTATCAACTGGGTTTATACACCCCTCCTGAGAGGCATGATTGAGGACGTTTGTAATAGATGTCACTCATCCTCTTCATTTGTTTTTTAATAGCCTCATAATCATCCTTAAAGGATGTTAACACAACCTTTTAATTCTTAGTTATGTATCATGAATAATGCATGTTTCTGTTGTGAAAAGTGTGAATAAAAGAGTCACAATGTGAGGCGCATGCGCTAAAGCAAGGAGCATGGAAGCTTAACCTAAGAGCTCCATGCCTCACTCCCAGCATTTTTGAAAAAAACGACCGAATAACCGCACCACATTCTAATAAATAATCTACATAACGCAGTTACAACACACAGGATGTCAAAAAAGATATCCAAAACCCCACAGAAAAAGAGGCTCCCGGAGTATTTTGGAGGAAGCCGTTCGAGCAGGGCCGCAGCGGTAATGGCGCCCACCTCCCATACAGGGTCAGAATCTGAGGGAGAACCTGGTGAGGATCAGGGCCTCCTGCCTGTACGGCGCTGCAACTTTGAGCGCTTATACACGGACCTGAAATCAATGCTCCAAGCTGAAATTAAAGCTTTAGGCAAGGAAGTCGGGAGCCTAGGGGCAAGAACACACGAACTGGAGGTAAAGGAGGACGCTAACACTAAAAGGGGCCTCCGCAATGAAAAAAAAACAACTGATCTACAGACACAGATTAATGAAATAAAAGAGAGACAAGAGGACGCGGAAATCCGTGACCGACGAAATAACGTCCGCCTACGGGGGATCCCAGAAGATGTGGGGGACTGCGAGGAGTTTGTGGCGCGGTGGCTTGCGCACATATGCCCGGACTCTCCACCAGATAAGCTGGGAATGGATAGGTGCCACAGGGCGCTACGGTCCAGGCCACAACCGACAGAACAGCCGCGGGATATTATAGTGCGATTCCACTACTATAAGACTCGAGAAGAGGTGCTACAACGCGCAAGGAACACTCCCATCATGGAGTTTGAGAAAGCTAAAATTGCGGTGTTCCTGGATATCTCCCTAACCACCTTAGCCAGACGCAGAGGACTGTGGCCCATCACCAAAAAGCTCCGAGATAACGCGATTCGTTATTGCTGGACATTTCCATTTGGGCTGCTTGTGATCCGTAATGGCCGCCCCATCAGCATCAAAGCCCCTGAGGAAGGACCAGCATTCCTCAAGAAGTTAGGGCTACGTACAACCCCACTGTAACAGAGGACGCAGAACCAGGCCCATCATGGACCACGGTCGGGGGTCCGACGGAGGATCGGGCCAGACAAGGCTAAAGAAACCTGCATTCACGCAGTCCCACCAGTTACAGGATTAATAAAAGTTGAAAAAGTTGTGGTTAACTGCGTTACAAATGTGCTCCGACACCCTGGACATTCACATACAGCTCCTTTGCTATACCCCTAAGAACACGGTTGGAAGCTAATATAACCCTCTCAAGGAAAGAGCACGGATTGAGGTAATCTGTGTAAAATAACTCTTACCTCGTGGCAGCGACATGGCGGCCAAGATGGCGGAATGGTAGAACCCAGTGTGACACGCAGTTCCCGGAAAGCAGACCTTGGCGGGAAGAGCTGATCGATCGGGAAGAGCAGTCGGCGACGCGTCCACACAGGTGGGCCGTCCATTCCAAGATGGCGATCGAAGGAAGCGCATCACCGGAAGGGGCGGTCCCGGGAGCGGCCATCTTGGAGGTGGCGGAAGACACAGGCGGCACTGGCTGTCGCGCCGTCACGGAGCGCTGGACAGCAGCACAGCCTCCTGATGCAACCCCGCAGCCAGTAAGACAATAGAAGAGCGCCGGATGGCGCCATGCCATAACCAGAAAGGGCATATGAGGGACGCCCCCGTAACAGACTCAACACCAGCAACTGCAGCAGCACCAGACGAGTGGACCATAGTGCCCACCGTGGGGGTGGTTAGCATGGAGGGCCTGATGCTTGGCCTAGGGGCGGTGGGCGACATAGGAAGAACGCAGAGCTAGATAGCAGGGTAATAGGAGTCCGGCAGTCCTGAAGAAAGGAGGGTGTTGACAGTAGGGGGTGGAAGGGATTCAGTAAGTAGATGGATGGGTTAGGGGAAGTACTAGATTAAGAGAGGAAGAGCTGAGAAGTTAGCAACAGAAAGGGATGTAGTGGGTAAGAGGAGGTAGCCTTAGAGGATAGAGACCGGTAGGAATAGGAAGAGAGAGAGGAAAGTAAGGAAGAAAGTAATGTAAGTTGATAAGAAAGCAGGGGGAATTGATAGGTTAAGGGACGTGGCTCTCTGAAGAACGTAACAGAAGGTGGAGAAGTTGGAAAGAGGAGGTAACTATAGAGGACAGAGATCAGTATGAATAGGAAGAGGAAGAGGAAAATAAAGAAGAAAGTAATGTAAGTGGACAAGAAAGCAGGGGGATGTGCTAGATTAGGGGAAAAGGATAGGAGAAGAAAGTAATAGAAGGTGATGCAGTTGGGAAAGAAGAGATAGCCATAAAGGACAGAGTTCAGCAAGAATAGGAAGAGGTAGAGGAAAATGAAGAAGAAGGCAACGTAAGTTAACAAGATAGCAGAGGGAGGCGCTAGACGAAAAGATAAGCGTTGATTAGGAAAAAGGAAAGTAGGATTAAATAATCAAAGAACTAAAAAAAGCACGCAGGGATCTACAACACCATCCTCCATTTATATACAAAACGAGGGGCAACACATAACCGTAGAGATGGGGGAAGAGGAAAGTCAAGGTTTAGGAAAATACACGGAGCACAGAACTTGTTACACGAAAACGTTATTCGATTCGTTCATAGCTAATATAGGAGGGGGACCGGGCGACAGGGTTTGCGCCTTCTCCGGATCCCGCATGGGCCGACCGCCGGAAGGGGGAAAGACTCCAACCCCTGTGGCCGGCGAAGTCCCTTGGGGGGGTACACCAGTGAGGGAAGGGGGGAGGCGGATGGGGAGGGAACGACTAGCCGCCTATACTGGATACCCAAGGGCGTGGGTCCCACAGCCAGGGTACTGGTACCAGGGTTCTGGGATCTTTGTTTTGATGTTTGATATATGTTTGTCTAGATGTTTCCCCCCCTCCCCCTTTCGTATCCACCCTCCCTTAGCACACACAACTACTGGAGAGGAAGGATCGGCAGATCAGCGGCAGAAGAGGGAGCAGTCATATCGTCGGCCAGCCCACAAGACCCAGACCACGAAGCAGTCACCCAACACACTCAAGATGAGTAAAGAATTAACAATGATATCACATAATGTCAAAGGATTTAACAGTCCAGTCAAACGTAGAATTGCTTTCAAGGAATATAATCGGCTAAAAGCTGATACTGCACCGACACACTTTATTCGAGCAAATACCCGGTATGTACCTGGCAGATACCTGGAATAAGCCACTACTAACCTCTGACAAGCCCCGTTGCATTTGCCTTCCCAGCCTGGGTTCATGCCTGGCTGATGGGCGGCTGATCTGTTAAATGATAATGATTAGGATTTAATAGGCTGCAATGCTTCGCGTGTCTACCAGATGGCATAAATTCATGAATTGTAATGCAGTTTATATATATATACTGTGCAGTATTGCAGCCAGCGGGAATAAAATGCTTCAATCCCTGCTTGGAAAATAACTCAATGTACTCGGGCAGAAAACAGTCACAAACCTCAATACACCCGGGTATACCCGAATTCGTGGGACTAGCCAAGCTCGAATAAAGTGTGTCGCCAGTGTATAATCTGCCTACAGGAAACCCACTTTTCATGCACTAATCACCCTAAATATCTGGATCAACATTATAGAACATTCTATCTAGCCTCGGCTACCGCCAAAAAAAGAGGAGTAGCTATTCTAATACATAATAATCTTGCGTTAACCATAAACAAACATTGTCTAGATCCTGAGGGTAGATTTCTCATCCTAATTGGTATGATACAGAGCCAACCTCTGACTTTGGTATCAGTATATGCCCCATGTGACAAGAGCTCAGCATTCTTTACACAGCTTTTCAACAAAATACACAGTGTCGCACAGGGACATATCTTCCTGGCAGGCGATCTCAATCGTACACTAGACCCCGACCCCGACAGATGTACAGGACTTAACCCATCCCACAAACAGGACGTACTAACCATACATAAGGGCCTGCAAGACTGCCAGCTGATAGACATCTGGCGGGAAAAGCACCCAGACGCACGGGAATATACTTTTTTTTCCCACCCGCATAACCGTTACAGTCGGATAGATTACCTCCTAGTATCAAATAGAGTGGTCCCAGTGGTTGGTCACACAGAGATACACGGAATATCCTGGTCCGACCACGCACCAGTAGTGCTGAGGTGCACGTTAGATATGCTAGACAGACCTGGAGCAAATTGGAAGCTCAACGAGCTCCTCCTAAAATGCCCAGCAACCGAAAAGGAAATTGGCGAACGGATTAAAGAATATTTCCGGGAAAACACAGGCAGTGTGACATCACAGTCCACACTCTGGGAGGCCCATAAGGCTACCATGAGGGGGACTTTGATGGCCATAGCAGGCAAACGGAAAAGAGAGAAGGAGGCGAAAATAAAAGATCTGCAGATGAAACTGGCACACCTCACTGCTCAGCACAAAATTAGCAAGAATCAGTCCGTATGGAAGGAACTGAATGATACTAAAACTAAACTTAATCTGGTGCTGTCCTCCCAGGCTGAAAAGGAGTTAGCATGGTCAAAGCGCAGATTCTATGAGAAAGCCAACAAGCCAGATACCCTACTAGCCAATAAGCTCAGAAACAAGCTTCCAAATTTTCGTATAGCGTTCATTAAATCCCTGGGGGGGGGACCTTACTTCCGATCCTAGACAAATAGTGGAAGTGTTTAAGAATTACTACGCATCACTATATGACGGGAATAAGGTCAGCCACAACCAAAAGACCGCGGTAACACTAAAAAATTTCTTAAAGGAGGCGAATTTGCCTACCTTGAGCAGGGAGGATAGGGAGGCACTACAGAGCGACTTTACCCTAGAGGAACTTACAGAGGTAATGAAAACCCTTAAACCAGCCAAAGCCCCTGGCCCAGACGGATTTTCAAATTTATATTATAAGAAATTTGTTAAGATTCTGGCTCCCCACTTGCTGACATTATTTAATGGGATTTTAGCAGGATCGCCCTTCCCGACACAGATGCTCCAAGCGTCAATCTCGTTGATCCACAAACCCGGTAAGGACCCGGCAGACTATAAGAGCTACCGGCCAATATCCCTGATTAATTCGGATACTAAAATCTTCTCTAAATTAATAGCTAACAGGGTGGGCATTGTCCTTCCGGGGCTGATTCATCCGGATCAAGTAGGTTTATTGGGGGCAGGCAGGCAGCAGACAATACCAGACGGATCGTAGATCTGATCGATTTGGCGAAAAATATCCCGTCTATGGTATTGAGTCTGGATGCCGAAAAAGCCTTTGATAGGGTCGATTGGCCCTACCTCAGAGAGACGATGGGAGCGTTTAGGTTCGAAGGGTGCTTCCTAGAGGTAATACTAGCCCTCTATAAAGGTCCCACGGCAAGGGTGCGACACCAGGGTTTTCCCTCGGAGATATTCAACATTTGTAGCGGGACAACACAAGGATGCCCACTATCTCCGTTGTTATTTGCTCTCTGTATAGAACCATTAGCGGCCCACATCAGATTATGTCCAGATATAACAGGGATAGAAATAGGAGAACAAGAGCACAAGGTGGCGTTATACGCGGATGACGTAATTTTGACGTTATCAAAACCCCTCACCTCCCTGCCCAATGTCTTTGCGATTTTGGGAACTTTCCACATGGTATCTGGATTTAAGATTAATCAAACCAAGTCGGAAGCTCTTAACATCAATTTACCCAAGCCGGTCGAAAAACTGATAGAACTCAATTTCAATTTTAAATGGCAACCCTCCACCATTAAATATTTAGGGGTATATATCACAAGGGAGTACAACACTTTATTCAAAGCTAACTACCCCAGAATAATGAAGAAACTGAAGGAGGATCTCAGGATTTGGGCGGGCTATGGTATATCTTGGTTTGGGAGGATTAACAGTGTTAAAATGAACCTGTTACCCAAACTATTATATCTGTTTCAAGCTCTTCCAATACCGCTTATACGAGCTGAGGTCCTAGCACTCCAGGCTCACATTATTCAATTTGTTTGGAACAAAAAAAGCCCACGAATTGCGAAAACCATACTGACAAAACCAGTGACGAGAAGGAGGGTTATCGGTACCTTGCTTGTTGGCATATTATAAGGTGGCACAATTATGACAAATTGTCCAATGGCACTCGAACCCAACAAAGAGAAGATGGGTGGCCCTAGAAACAGAATGTTGCGCACCGGTAAAACTTCATGATCTGATCTGGCTTCCAAAACAGTGTAAGAAATCATTAGGGTCGCCACTCTGCGCAGTTGCGAACTCGCTGGCGGTCTGGGAGTCTTCTAAATTTAAAGCTAAATTAACCAAACAGCAGTCATTGATGACACCCCTAGGGGGGAATCCGGATTTTGCTCCAGGGCTGTTAGGTGACAAATTTGTAAAGTGGACGCAGGCGGGGTATCTAAGATTGAAAGACCTGGAAGGAAGTAAATTTATCAAGACGTTCGATATGATTAAGGATGAGAAAAAGCTACCCAACACCGAACTATTTAGATTCCTCCAGGTCAGGGCATTCTATAATAAATTCCCGGTTCATCCCGCACTAACCAATTTTGAACAGCTGTGCTCCAGAGCAACGGACACAAGGGGACTAACCTCTTGGATGTATAGGGAGGTGATCTGTCCGGAGACTTCGGAGGCCCCTCGACTGAAATATATGCGACAGTGGGAGACAGATTTAGGGGAGACATTAGAGTACGAGGAATGGGACCAAATATTACAAGCGGCAACCAAAAGCTCAATATGTGCCACGTTAAGGGAGAACGCATATAAAGTTCTCATGCAGTGGTACCATACCCCATTGAAATTATCTAAATTTGTGAGTGGCTACTCCTCGCTCTGCCCAAAACAGTGCGGGGAAGTGGCTGACTTAAAACATATCTTGTGGTCCTGCCCGAAAGTGGTCCCGATTTGGGAATCTATTAGAGACTGGCTACAAAGGATCCTCAATTTGGAGGTCCCCATGGACCCGTGGCTGTTCCTAGTGGGCAGACGGCCTCAGGGAGTGTCCAATGCGACACACAAATTGGTTATGCATTTTGCAACTGCAACAAGGTGCGAGATCGCAGCAATGTGGAAACAACAGGAATTACCAACCATACCCAAAATCAGGAACAGAATTTGGCATGTTTCCCAGATGGAACAATTGACGAGTTGGGTCAACGACTCTGGCTCCAAATTTCTAAAAATATGGGCCCCATGGTTAGCCCAAACAGACATCCCGGGGGTGGACGCCGCCACTATTTTGCACTGATAAGAGTAGGTGCGTTCTTCTTTGACGGAGCAGACGGAGCAGACTTGATGATGATATAGAGACAGAGCGTGGAACGCCTTGGGCGGCCGCAAAAAGCCTGATGGATCCATACATTGAGGTGCAGTTCCTCCTTTCCGAGGAAGCAGTGTCAAGTGCCCCCCCCCTCCCCTACCCTGGACCTATCCCAACACCCATTTGTGACCCATTCCAGTCCAGTTAGTCATGTATGTCCTTGTGGTGTGTTCAACCCGTGGTTTGTTAAGTTTGTCTGTTGTCTCGTCTAAATGTAGGGTTCTGATGACAAAGTTACTTATTACGTAATGTATGCCAATAGGTGGTGATATTATGTATGCATTGTAATACCAAATAAAAATGAAAGTTATATAAAAAAAAAAAAAAAAACAATCTGAGGATCATTTGCCGGATAACAAATAAGTTTATTTCAGTGTACGTGTACACGCAGAAGGCAGTTTCAAAATGAAACTCCCCCAACGACATGGTGGCATACAGGCCTTATTTATACACAAAATACTAAGCCCACGCCTGCTATACGAGGTTGCTTGTGCGTCACTACGTAAGCATATAAGATAAACAAAATATGAACATGAACACATTGAGCTAATTGCCTTACTATGAGATTCATATTAGAAATGAAATGACTCAGCTAATATTCCTTATACGGGCCGCTGACCTTTCCTCTACATACGGGACTTCATGGGCACCTCCCTCGGAATGCGAGACGTTCTGGTTATCTATATATTTTTTTCATAACATTCGTGCTTTTCTCCCCTCTTGAAGGTCTTGTGGCTTAGCTGAACAGCTTATTATCACTTAAAAATTGGAAGCAAAACAAAGTCTCTTTCAAACTTCCATTTCATACCCCGTTCATTCAGACAAACCAAAATGGATGACACCTAAGATGGATGCTGACTTAAAATGGCTATTTAGATCCCAGTGCTGTTATGTCAGACCCCCCCTCCTTGCATCATACTGTATTCTCACTTTGTCAGTTCCCTCCTTTTTTATTCTAAAAACATCGCTTTTGAGAATTACGTTTATGGTGATAGTCCAGGGACCCATAGACAGACTTGTATTGTATACTGAGGTGCTCCATCATCTGATACTGTTTGTATGTATTGTGACAGAGTCACTGACTCAATAGGCTGTGACAGTGAATGGAGAGATGCTGCAGCCAGATCACTGAGTGTTAATCTCCTCAGACAGAGAAAGCACAGCTGCAGCCTAATTAAACAGGGGCTGAACTATCAGTGAAACAAGTGCTTTAAAAAGCAGGAAGTTGCTCACACAAGGTGAGCTTGTTTTTCCACAGGAAGGTGGAGAGAACTCTCCCGGCTAGGAAGCCGTTGCTGTTGCTCTGGTCCCCAGTCCTGCGAGGAGCTAGGCTGCTGGGACCAGCGGGGACCCCAACCCAGGATAAAGATCAAGATCGCTGCGAGGCTGGACACAGCCTGCTCCCTGGAACGGTGTTCCTGTGTGCTGTTGGAGCTGCAAAACAGATAAGACTTTATTCTTATTATGCTTATTGGTTATCGTTTGTGTAGCATGTTTTGGGCATGACCAGATTAGCTGGCTGTCCTGTTAGTAAGGGCTCAAGAAGTGAGTTAGTGTCCCTAACGGGACTAGGCTTTAATTTTCAAGAAAGTAGTTTCTTAAAGGGACAGTGCACCCGTACTTTATTTTGATTGTGGCTAATAAACCACTATAGTTGAACGTTTCCCACCGTGTCTAGCGTCTTACTGACCCTGCCGCGAGGCCGTCCTGCCACAGTATACACTGGAGTAAAAAGGAGAGGGTGTTCCCCTCCTGCTGTCATAGTCTCGTATGGCGCAGTGGCCAATATGTCTTTTGGAGTTGAATAACTGTGATCGGCATCTTCTTTCTTCAAGGGACTGCTGTTTCTGGCATCTGCAAAGAGTGGCATCAGATTGGAGGAGGGGGTAGCAATGTGTGGATCATACCTCTGCAACACGTGACACACACATATATGACAACAAGTAACACCCCCAAACACACCAAAGCATTCATAAGTTTTTGCTCCAAGTGATCTCAGCCATCCACCTAACCCCAAGGGGTGATATTCTGTCACTTCCCTTTGTAAGCCTCTTTTTGAATCTCTTGTATTTCATCTAGTTCATGCTGCACATTGCTACACTGATCTTACATAGTTACATAGTAGATGATGTTGAAAAAAGACGTACGTCCATCAAGTTCAACCTATGCTAAATTTAGACAACAGATACTTTATTCTATATCTATACTTACTTATTGATCCAGAGGAAGGCAAACAAAAAACCCCATTAAGGGGAAAAATTAATTCCTTCCTGACTCCAAGAATTGGCAGTCGGATTAATCCCTGGATCAACATCCTTCCCATGTATACTTATTTGGTATATCCCTTTATACCTTTCC